>NW_027445217.1:300000-600000 GCF_048569485.1 Anomaloglossus baeobatrachus
ATGAGTTGGAGTGTGCAACGCAGGCAGATGCGCTCTGCAAATGTCTTTGCACTAGTGGGACTATAGCAAAGTCCAATAGCCACAGATAGGATGCCACTAGGTACACTGAGTGTTTGCTAGTATAATGGCTTAGTTATAATGAGTTGGAGTGTGCAACGCAGGCAGATGCGCTCTGCAAATGTCTTTGCACTAGTGGGACTATAGCAAAGTCCAATAGCCACAGATAGGATGCCACTAGGTACACTGAGTGTTTGCTAGTATAATGGCTTAGTTATAATGAGTTGGAGTGTGCAACGCAGGCATATGCGCTCTGCAAATGTCTTTGCACTAGTGGGACTATAGCAAAGTCCAATAGCCACAGATAGGATGCCACTAGGTACACAGAGTGTTTGCTAGTATAATGGCTTAGTTATAATGAGTTGGAGTGTGCAACGCAGGCAGATGCGCTCTGCAAATGTCTTTGAACTAGTGGGACTATAGCAAAGTCCAATAGCCACAGATAGGATGCCACTAGGTACACAGAGTGTTTGCTAGTATAATGGCTTAGTTATAATGAGTTGGAGTGTGCAACGCAGGCAGATGCGCTCTGCAAATGTCTTTGCACTAATGGGACTATAGCAAAGTCCAATAGCCACGTATAGGATGCCACTAGGTACACTGAGTGTTTGCTAGTATAATGGCTTAGTTATAATGAGTTGGAGTGTGCAACGCAGGCAGATGCGCTCTGCAAATGTCTTTGCACTAGTGGGACTATAGCAAAGTCCAATAGCCACGTATAGGATGCCACTAGGTACACTGAGTGTTTGCTAGTATAATGGCTTAGTTATAATGAGTTGGAGTGTGCAACGCAGGCAGATGCGCTCTGCAAATGTCTTTGCACTAGTGGGACTATAGCAAAGTCCAATAGCCACGTATAGGATGCCACTAGGTACACTGAGTGTTTGCTAGTATAATGGCTTAGTTATAATGAGTTGGAGTGTGCAACGCAGGCAGATGCGCTCTGCAAATGTCTTTGCACTAGTGGGACTATAGCAAATTCCAATAGCCACGTATAGGATGCCACTAGGTACACTGAGTGTTTGCTTGTATAATGGCTTAGTTATAATGAGTTGGAGTGTGCAACGCAGGCAGATGCGCTCTGCAAATGTCTTTGCACTAGTGGGACTATAGCAAAGTCCAATAGCCACGTATAGGATGCCACTAGGTACACTGAGTGTTTGCTAGTATAATGGCTTAGTTATAATGAGTTGGAGTATGCAGAGGACACGAGGGTACAGTGCCAGGATTTTAGGGCTCTGGGTAGAGGAATGGAAGCCTGCCTTTCTATCCCTCCTAATAGGGAAATGCAGGGAGGAAATCCCTGATCTTGGCTACACAGACGCTGGCGCTGTTTTCAGGACCTGTCACCTTAACTCTGACCCTGCCGGTTTGAGTCCTTAAAAGGACTGCTATAAAGTGCTCTCCCTAAGCTGTCTAACGCTGTGTATGCAGCGCATACAGCTGTATTGGCGATAGGACTCAGGAGGACGTAGCTGCGACAGTGATGTCTGACACCAAAGACGCAGAAGGCAGATAATGGCGTCCTGGAAGAAAATGTCCGGTTTTATAATGCAGGGACATGTGACATGGACATCCTATCACACATGCCGTTGCTTCTCTGGCTCAAAGTCCACTTAGCTGTGTGTGTGTCTGGGATTGGCTGACATGCTGGCCCGCCCCACAAGACGCGCGCGCTTAGGGAAGGAAGACAAGAAAAAAAAAAAAAATGGCGATCGCCATTATAGAAACAGCAGTGATCTGAAGGCGCTGTTCACGCACACTATACACTGAAATGTCATAATAGTGTGATTCACAGAGTGACTTACACTATTACAGCAGAAACCAAGCTAGGATTTAGCTGGTTTTTTGCTACTAGAACCGTTCTCGAACGTTTCTAGAACTATCGAGCTTTTGCAAAAAGCTCGAGTTCTAGTTCGATCTAGAACAGGCCCCAAAATCACTCGAGCCTAGAACTGGAGAACCACGAACCACGAACCGCGCTCAACTCTAGTTTTAAGTAATGTATTGTCTGTAATAGATTTAGCTGCCTCGATGTCATGGAAATGCTTCCTGACCCTAATGCGGAGCTCACGGGAAGTGAGCCCCACATAGATCAGGGAGCATGGGCACACAGCAAAGTACACCACGTGTGTGGAGACGCACGTGATGTATTTTCTGATTTGAAATGTCTGAGCTCCATCAGACGAGAAGAATGTCATACTGCGAACCACGTTTCTACAGGCCAAGCAGTGGCCACCCTTATAACAGCCCTGGTACCAAATGGATTACGGGCAGGGGGGACATAGTGGCTCGCCACCAGGATGTCTCGCAAATTCTTGGCCCGACATGCTACAACCAGCGGAGTCTGTGGGAGGAAGTCCGAGAGCATGGGATCCGAGAGAAGCACCGGCCAGTGCTTGCTCAAAATCCCTCTCACAGTACCAGAAACTTCTATGAACATGCCTGAGAACTTGCAAGGCAACCACAAACTTGTGGCCTGTAAATAAATGGTTGTTGCAGCTTCCACCGTTGCCGCCTCCGGAGAGGCAGATTGGAGGAAGGGCCCGCAGTGGAGTAGGCTGAGGCCCAGCCACCACAGGAACCGGTGGCAATCCTCTGGGGGTTTCAGGGGTTCCCCATGGACGTGGGTCCCCTGGAAAGGACAGAACCCGCTCGGGCAATTTGTGCAGGACTGGTGTCAAGGGGTGCTGTCTGTTTGCTTAGGGGCAGCATCAGGGCCAGGTTGCTTGGGTGGGAGAGAGCGGAAGCCGCAACCGTTTACCGTAACGTTTAAGTAAAAGTACCTCCCGATGTGGGAAGATGTTATTATACTTGTATGTCTGTTACAGTTTTCTATATTTTTATATTTTCCAGTTGGTGAAAATAAAACCGGTGATGGACGGGCAGCCCGAGAACGGTCTGCATTTTGCTAAGGGGGAATGTGTCGCCCTGGACAAGCCAGGGGCCACAGAGCACAACACCTACACACCCCACACTCCCTGCAGGCATATCAAGGTCAGACACAAAACCCTTGTTGCCTTCCTCCGGGGGCTGATGTCCACACCAGGGGGTGGAGCCAGGCGGTTGGTCTCCGCCCACCGAGGAGTTCACAGTCCTGGAGGCGGGAAAGACAGGCAGTCTAGTTTGGAGGAGGAAGTGGAAGGAGGTGAAGTAGAGAGATAGAGTTTGGAGAGGAAAGAGTTCAGTTTTGACAGTGAAAGTGGAAAGAGTAAAGTGACAGCTAAAAAGCCTGAAGTTGGTCCGGGTGTGTGGCCCGGACAGAACAGCAAGGTTGGCAGACATTGGTGACCTTCTGCAGGAGTGGCCTATCGGAGTTTGTCGTAAAGACCGTGGACGGGCGGTGGCCCGGCGGTACCGGACCGGTACACAAGGAGAAGCTAGCACCATTGGCAGGGGCTTTTCGGACCCCGGCAAGGCTAGGAGTCGCCGTGAAGATTCCGAATCCGTTAGTGAAGGGGACCTCCGGGTTTCCAAACAGTCAAGTCCCGACAGAAGGCAACCGTCCAACCATGAAGGGGAGACACCGCCACCGCCAAGGGCAACCGTTTCCCAGGGCCAGCGCCTGCGGGCAAAAGGGGCTCCTGCGGCCCACATCCAGGTCGGGGAGCGGGTTACCGGTGGGAACCCATCAGAATCAACATAGAACATAGGTGCAGGGAGAGACAGTCATCACTAACCTGCAGGAACAAAAACACCGCAGCCGTCCGAGGGACCCGTCCATCCAGCCGCTTGTTTTACCGTGAACTGTGTCATCATCATTGGGCTGAGTGAGTACCTCCATGCCGTGCGGCACAGCGCTGCCCCTGCGACCCTGCACCTCACCAGGCCCCGCAACCCGCCTGCCATCCACCAAAAGATGTCTTTCTAGAGAAGTTTCTATGCGCAGAGGAAGCAGCTGAAAATGAACGAGAACACTTGACAGATTTTCTTGCAGCATAAAGAGAATAATCAAATCTCTCAGTTTTCCAGGCCCCGGGACAATCAACCCCATAGCCACGGGGGGGAGAAATAACAACAAAGCTGCTCCTTGTCACCGCTCCCGGGATCCCCGTCCCTGGAGGAAGGCAACAAGGGTTTTGTGTCTGACCTTGATGTGCCTGCAGGGAGTGTGGGGTGTGTAGGTGTTGTGCTCTGTGGCCCCTGGCTTGTCCAGGGCGACACACTACAACACTTAGGTTATTGTGCTTTTTGTGCAGCTTGCAGGGTTACATGATACTTCATATACGATTTTTAGCTTTCTTGTTAGTAAATCACAATTTTTTTCCTCTTTTTCTTTCCTTAACTGAAGGCGTCATATCTCCAAGGCATTCTGATCTCTCAGCAAATCAAGAGGAGCTGCAGACCGGGAAGACCGACCCTCAGGAGCCTCCTGGACTTCAGAAAACAAGCATGGCCGCCGACAGAGGAGCAACCTGTCCTCCAAGAAGCTCAGAAGAAGAGGCGATGCCCGGCAACTTATCTGTTTTTGTCTTTTAAATGTGGTTTAAACTTTTGCTGATGGTAATTCAATAAAATCTTTCTCCAATACGAGTTCTTCTTGCGTTGCCTCCAGTGAGTTCTGGCTTTGGTGATAAATATAGCACCCAACATAAATATAGCAGCAAAGCGGCAACTCAGTGGGAAAATAGCAGCAGGCAAATATAATGTGCAAAATCCGATGGCTAAATGATTATAAATAATGATGAAGTCAAAGCCTCAATATATATAAATATATATTTTGTAGCAGTGAGATATAACCAAGGCACAGACAGCACTGGGGTCATACACGTTACTGTGGGGCATATACATTACTGAGGGCATACAGCTCTGGAGGGCAAACACATTACTGGGGTGGGTGGGATACAGCTCTGGGAGCTCATACAGCTTAGTGGGGGGCACATATAGCTATAAGGGGCCCATAGAGCTCAGGGAGGCATACACAGCTCTAGGGGGCACATACAGCTCATGAGGGGACATTCAGTTCTAAGTGGCCCATACAGCTCAGGAGGGGCACATACAGCTCAGGAGGGGCTAGTTACCACTTTTGAACTGACTCTAACTTCTGAACAGGGTCAGCATCAGCACCCGGCGCACCAGGCAGTGTCAGGTGCTCCTGCCCTGACACTGTACACTGACACTGCTGTACGGTGCTCCTGCCCTGAAACTATACACTAGCACTGCTGCACGGTGCTCCTGCGCTGACACTGTACACTGACACTGCTGCACGGTGCTCCTGTCCTGACACTGTACACTGACGCCTGCTGCACGGTGCTCCTGCCCTGACACTGTACACTTACAGTGCTGCACGGTGCTCCTGCCCTGACACTGTACATTTACACTGCTGCACGGTGCTCCTGCCCTGACACTGTACACTGACACTGCTGCACGGTGCTCCTGCACTGACACTGTACACTTACACTGCTGCACGGTGCTCTTGCCCTGAAACTGTACACTGACACTGCTGCACGGTGCTCTTGCCCTGACACTACACTGACACTGCTGCACGGTGCTCCTGCCCTGACACTGTACACTTACACTGCTGCACGGTGCTCCTGCCCTGACACTTTACACTGACACTGCTGCACGGTGCTCCTGCACTGACACTGTACACTGACGCTGCTGCACGGTGCTCCTGTACTGACACTGTACACAGACGCTGCTGCACGGTGCTCCTGCACTGACACAGTTAACTGACACTGCTGCACGGTGCTCCTGTCCAGACACTGTACTGAACTGTAACCATAGGACAATGCCACCAGTCATAGTGACCCCATCACAACCTTAAAGCTCTGTGCGCACACTGCGGTTATTTGGCGCGGATTTGCCGCAGATTTTGCTGCAAAAAAAGTGCAGCTTTTGTTCATAACCTTTCTGCAGTCCTTCCCCAGCAAAATCTATGGGAAAATCAAAATGCTGTGCGCTCACTGCATTTTTCTTCCTATACGTTTTGCTGCAGAATTTCAACTCGCGGAAAAAACGCATGCGGGTGCCGGGTACGTTTTTACTCTGGTGCGGAATTCTGCCAAAGGGTGCAGATTTTTCTTAAGAAAAGCAAATTTCCCAGTGCGCACAGACCCTAAAGTAGATTTTTCACTTAATCTTCGTCCAAGAGTTCACTTCAGTGTAAAAAAAAAAAAATACAAACCCTGCTGTCCCCCCCTTCCCCGTCCATGGGTCTACTGGCCAGTCTCTGCCGCTAGTGTCTGGTATTGACCATTTCACTGGTCACGATGACAGTGCAGCTCAATCAGTGAGCTCTGCCAGTGTAAACCGAACGCCAGACTCAGAGCTGCTGAGCTCACTGATTGGTTGCTGCACTGTCCTCGTGATGTCAGTGAAATGGTCAATGCCAGACTCATCAGTTGTTTCCCTGTCTATACCTCGCATGTAAATTTACCCGTGTACTTTTATCCATGTGTTATTAGACATCATGTGGATGGTGGTCTGTATGGGGCATGGGGGGCACTCTAGCAGGGCATGCGATGATTGTGCAGCGCAATAAGTGGGAACAAGATTAGACCTTACACAGATCATCACTGTACATTTTGATGTCTGGTTTTCTCATCCGAGTTTTATCCGTGTTTCTCACAGATAGGACCCCTACCTATGAGAGTCTATGGGGCTGATCACAGATAGAGCCTGTACCTATGAGAGTCTATGGGGCTGATCACAGATAGAGCTCATACTTATGAGAGTTTATGGGGATGATCACAGATAGAGCCTGTACTTATGAGAGTCTATGGGGCTGATCACAGATAGGGTCCCTACCTGTGAGAGTCTATGGGGCTGATCACAGATAAAGCCCGTAATTATGAGAGTCTATGGGGCTGATCACAGAGCCCATACCTATGAGAGTCTATGAGGCTGATCACAGATAGAGACTGTACTTATGAGAGTCTATGGGACTGATCACAGATAGGGCCCATACCTATGACAGTCTATGGGGCTGATCACAGATAGAGCTCGTACTTATGAGGGTCTATGGGGCTGATCACAGATAGAGCCTGTACTTATGAGAGTCTAACTGTCAGAGGTACAGGTATCTATCTGTAATCAGTCCCATAGACTCTCATAGGTACGGGCCCTATCTGTGATCAGCCCAATAGACTCTCATAGGTACAGGCTCTACCTGTGATCAGCCCCATAGACTCTCATAAGTACAGGTTCTATCTGTGATCAGCCCCATAGACTCTCATAGGTACAGGCTCTATCTGTGATCAGCCCCATAGACTCTTGTCGCGGGCGGAGGAGGGGACGCTGCGCTCTCCCACTGCTCGGGTCCGGCTGCTGCTGCTGCTCGGTGGTGGCTCGAGCGGTGGGCCGGATCCCGGGGTCTCGAGCGGCGTTCATCGCTGCTGCTGCTTGGATAGCATGTGTATCTATTGTGAACAGCTTATCAATGGTGGCAAATCGGGGCAGCTTAACCTCTTGCTCTCCGCAATTCAACACTCTCACGCGCACTCTTCCCTTCCGTATTAATGAATAAAACTGTGATATAAATAGTATATAGATACCCCACAAATGCAGATAAAGGTAGGTTATGGGAAAAGGGAGAAGAGGGAAACAGGAAAATAGTGTAATAAAGTATACCTTCCAGGGGGGAGAGGAAATGGCAGCACAGCCAGTGGAGGTGAAGCAACGGGAAGCCTGCAACTAAATTGTTGAGAGCGTTATCACATGGTGACTGAGCCTGATTGTAATGGGAGCATAGAGGTGCCGATCCTGTCTTACCTGCGTTGTTGTAGAAGTGGGTTTCCAGTGGTGGAGTCAGCTGTGTGCAGTGGTGGCTGTGGGTTCTTTTATGTGCGACCGTAGTAATAGCTGCGCCCACTTCCTGTATGGGAGTGGAATGCAGTGAGGCTAATGGAACGCACGTCTGCGCCTGCACATTTGTGAAGAAGGGGAGGGAGAGGGGGGAGGCTGTAATTGGCCTCCTCAACCTCGTGTGGGTCCTTCACCTCGGCCCAAACCCTGTGTGGTCAGGGCACCCTTCCTTGTAACTGCGCACAAGGAATACCACACACCTCCTTACTATGCTGGCAGCAGAGCTCAATGCCATCATGCCGTCAAATGTTTACTTTGAAATGCATGGGAAATGTGAGTCACACCGCTGAGAAGTTGTGGACGGTTAGCTCTGGAGACCAAGTTTCATCAATGGTTGTCTCCACTCAACCAGCAGCCAGGGAAGGCCGGGTGTGACAATGATGCAAACATGGGTGCGGCCCTTCGCCATGACAATGTGACACACGTGCCTTGTGTGGCTCACGTGTTGAACCTGGTTGTCCAGCAATTTTTAAAGCACTATCCTGGCCTACATGGCCTTCTGCAGAGGGCACGGTGTAACACCTTCCTTAATCCACACACTCAGATGGGCTGTAAAGGATAGGCTAGAGGGAAGCCACTCACCAAGCAGGACCTCCAGAACCCTGGAACCCTTTAACCCCTATACAGGGATTAGGAATTACACAGGGCCCAAGGTGATCAATACCTGTGGAAGGCTGCAGTTCCAGAGAATAGTAGTCAGGCAGGGACAAAACATTAATTGAGGAACAGGAACAGAATGGGACGGCCAGGACTTAATCAGAAAACAAGCAGAGGTGAAATGCGGATCGGCCAACAAGGTACATAAACAGCAAGCAGGAAAAGTAGTCAGGTAACAAGCACACAAAATCATAAAACTGAACTGGGGGTAAAAGTAACCAGAGGTCATAGCTATGTCTGGCAGTGGTCTGCAGACAGGATGGGCATAAAAAAGGGTGTGGTGTCTTCCCATTGGTTGTAGCTGAATGATGGTGAGCCGTAATCAAGTGCAGCATTGCGCCGTGCACATATTTTCTCCCGGTTCTTTTCCGTGTTCACACTATATGTGGTTCCACTATGTATGGAGTTCCATCAGCCTCCGGAAGGTTCCTGGCAAATTGCACAGCTCGAAGGGCATGCCTTTTGAATTCTTTGAATTCGCAGAGACCCATCGGGGTGGCAAAGGCGGTCTTCTCCCGGTCTGCCTCAGCAACGGACACTTGCCAATAGCGACTAGTGAGATCAAGGGTAGAAAAATAATTTGCAGTTCTCAATGCAGCTAGCTATTCCTCAATACAGGGGAGTGGTGCTGTCCTTCTTCTTTAACAGGACCAATGGAAGCTGCCCAGAGGCTACAACTGTCAGGGATAACCCCAGCCTCCTTCATGTTGCTCAACATGTCCTTGGTACACTGGTAATGTGCAGGTAGTATTGGCTTATATCTCTCTTTGATGGGTGGGTGTGCACTTGTGGGGATGTAGTGTTTGATCAAGATTAGGGACCAAGGCCCGGGAATATTTTTCAGCAAAAAGTATATGCGTTATTCCCATTAACAAATTTTATTAAGATATAGAAAAAACACACCAGCAGTGTAAAAAGTATTTTGACCATCAAGTCACAATAAACATGATACAATATAGACATACAATATTTAAAAGAGAGGTTACAAATATAGGGGATCAAATCGAGGCTCAGGACTTAACTTTGAGACCATATTAGGTTCATCCAGGCAGCGCCACACAATAAAAGAAATAGGATGCTTGCTGTCCATAAACGTCCAGATCGATGTATGCCGATGCTCTCCAAAAGTCCCCTTAGTACTTATAATAGCAGAGATGAGACATCAAATCCTTCAATTTAGCAGAAGTGAGCCATCAATTTCATGGTAGATTTACAACAGTCTCCACCTCGACGCGTTTCCCCACATGCTATACATGTGGTTCATCAGGAGGCTATAAGACAGACAAGCTCTATCAGGGCAATCATGCAGATGCCGGCACCGCCATGTATGCGCATGCCTAATGCATTGCGCACACCTGGGAAAGCCCAGGATGCCGATATAATTAGAACGCCGCCGTCCCTATCCCCATTGCGCCTGCCCAGAACCTCCCAGGGAGCGCGCACGTGCGGACGGAGGCCCTCAGGTGCCACAGTCAGATAGAAATAGACAAAAGCACAGCGCATGCGTGAGGGTCCTGAATGTTATGGCGTCTGCATGGAAACGCCGCCGTCCACATCCCCATCGCGCCTGCCCAGACAACAGGCGGCGCGCACATGTGGACGGAGGCCCTGAGATGCCATAATCAGATGGACATAAACAAGAGCACAGCGCATGCGCAGGGGTCTTAAGTACTACGGCGTCTGCATAAAAGTCGTAAGATGGTACAGAGCACCGTGTGCCCACGCATGCGCAATAAAGCAAGGGGAATACTTAGTGCTTTACTGCACGTCTAACATTAATATAAAGCACCCGCTGCAATATATATTTGTTGAAGAAAGGTTACTTTAAAGATAAGGCCATATTATAGGGGGCTCCCATTCATAGGAATATAAGTATGATATAATTTAATTTAGCCGATGTAAATAGATTGTAGACGCCATAATAGACATGACCCCCATTTGTAGGCACATAGATAAAATAGGCATCATAGGATATACAATAAAAATAGATACAATAGATTATAGACGCCATAATAGACATAACCCCCATTTATAGGCACATAGATAATATAAGCATCATGGGATATACAATAACAGGCAGATATACCATTATATATTATTACATCAACCCTGTCAGAAATATAACAGGGATACCATCCTTCTAGACAGATATACCCTCCATGTATACATTATGAGGGTACATCCATAACGAGTCTCTCAGGGCAAGGACAAGAATACATAGATATTAACCATTAATATGGTCCATTCCTAAAAACGGAAGAAGTCTTACAAAGTAGAGCAAAAATGGATTTAAATTAACAATTTGGGTTCCGCTTAAGGCTAGGTGGGAAGAAAACAGCTAAAGGAGAGCTGTTCGTTCAGCCCTCCTGGGGTCAAAGATCCCATTTTGAATATCCAAGCTGATTCCTTCTGCAGTAATACCCTATCAAAGTCTCCTCCCCTAGGGTTGGGTTTCACCACCTCCAGAATGGAAAAACGAATTTGAGCCGTATCTCCCCCATGGATCATATTAATATGGCGAGAGATTGATGTATCTCGTCCATTCCTAATATCCGTAAGATGTTCGCCCACCCGCCTCCGGAGTTCTCTCAGGGTCTTCCCTATATAGTCCATAGGGCAAGTACAGGTGGCCCTATAGATAACTCCGGAGGTTTTACAGTTACCAAAATCACGTAGGGAGAAGATTTTCCCCGTGGCTGCACTAGTCACCCTTTTGCATTGTTCCATGGATCCACAATATTTACAGTTTCCACAGCGGAACATCCCGCAGATACATCTATCTAGCCATGTTCCCTGTGGTCTAGGTCCCTGGTACATGCTGTGCACCAATTTATCGCCTATGGTACGACCCCGCCTGTAAGTAATGCTAGGGGATTTATTAATATACTTTACCAAATCGGGGTCAGCCCTCAAGATCTTCCAGTGCTTTTTTATCACTGAAAAGACTCTTTCAGATTGTACATCGTACGTGCCAATGATACGCGTGATGTTACAATCATTTTCACGCATCCGGGGAATCATAAGACTGTGTCTGTTGGTATTTTTTGCAAGGGCATAAGAGTGCTGAATGATCTTTTTGGGATAGCCACGGTCTAAAAATCGACCAAAAAGGTCCGAGGCCTGTGCCTTGAAATCTTCTTCTCTTGAGCAATTTCTGCGTATCCGCAGAAACTGCCCTTTAGGAATACCCCTCTTTAGGGGAAAGGGATGATGGCTGTCCCATTTCAATAGGGCCCCAGGGACGTGACTACCCTGCCATGATAGAGCCCATGCCCTCCAAGCACTGGCCCACAGTAATGGACGCCCGAGGGGTGGTAGATGTAAAGAAGGGGAGAGTGCCTGTGAGGTTGCTAAACTGCGGGGAGGAAGAAGTCAGGCTTCCCCGGTATGCTACACTTGCCAAGTTGCTCACTCTGGATCCCCACACCATCTGCGAGGCAGTTCCCCCAACCTCACCACCGACTGCGAGGTTCCAAGGGGAGTTAGATGAGTGGCACCAACAGCTACATATAGGCACTGACGATACCCCTACATATCACAAAGAAGGGGTATACCGGGTGGTACGGGAGTATGAGCAAGTTTTTAGCAAACATCCCCTAGACTTTGGGCAGGTTAAAGGGGTCCAACACCATATTCCCACCGGTGAACACCCCCCTATCAAAGAGAGGTACAGGCCTATTCCCCCTGCACACTACCAATGTGCCAAGGACATGTTGAGGAACATGAAGGAGGCAGGGGTCATCAGGGACAGCTGTAGTCCCTGGGCCGCCCCATTGGTACTGGTTAAGAAGAAGGACGGCACCATGCGGATGTGCGTGGATTACCGGAAGATTAACCAGATAACGCATAAAGATGCTTACCCACTGCCCCGTAATGAAGAGTCTTTGGCCGCACTGAGAACTGCAAATTACTTCTCCACCCTTGACCTCACCAGCGGGTACTGGCAAGTGGCTGTGGCACCGGAGGACCGGGAGAAAACTGCCTTCACCACCCCAATGGGGCTCTGTGAATTCAATAGTATGCCGTTCAGGCTGTGCAACGCCCCTGGAACCTTCCAACGGCTGATGGAGTGCTGTCTGGGGCATCTAAACTTCGAAACCGTCCTGTTATACCTGGATGATGTGAATGTGTACTCCCAGACATATGAAGCCCACCTGGAGAACCTGGCCGAAGTGTTCGCGTCCCTTGCCAAATACGGGATGAAGTTGAAGCCCTCCAAGTGTCACCTGCTGAAACCCAGAGTGCAGTACTTGGGGCATGTGGTGGGTGCAGAAGGTGTCGCACCCAACCCCGAGAAGATCACTGCCATCCAAGACTGGCCGAGACCAACCACAGTGAGGGAAGTAAGGCAGTTTCTGGGTCTGGTGGGGTACTACCGGCGCTTCATCAAGGGGTACACGAAGATGGCTGCCCCCATGCAAGACCTCCTCGTGGGACAGACCAAAGGTGGTAGACCCATCGGAGCCCCACTGGTGTGGGAAGAGAGGCATGAGGAATCCTTCCGTCAACTGAAGGCGGCCTTGACCGGAGAGGAGATCCTGGCGTATCCCGATTACAGCAACCCGTTCATCCTCTATACCGATGCCAGCAATGTGGGCTTGGGGGCAGTCTTGTCCCAGGTCCAAGATGGGAAGGAAAAGGTGATTGCTTATGCTAGCCGAAAGCTCCGACCGACTGAAAGGAATCCTGAGAACTACAGCTCTTTCAAGCTCGAGCTCCTGGCGCTGGTGTGGGCTATCACCGAGCGGTTCCGCCATTACCTGGCCACAGCAAAGTTCACCGCTTTCATGGATAATAATCCGCTGACCCACCTGGACACGGCCAAGTTGGGCGCGTTGGAACAGCAGTGGGTGGCCAGGCTAGCCAACTATGATTTCACCATCAAATACAGGGCCGGTCGTGCCAACGTTAATGCTGATGCACTCTCTCGGATGCCCCACTTGTCAGAAGAAGGGTGCGAGGTTGACGACCTCGAGGAGATCGAGTTGCCTGCATTTCACCAGCCACCAACTGAGAAGGTGCATGTCCACCAGCAACGGGCGAATCTGGACCCGCTGCCCAGTCAGGAGTGGCAGGAAGCTCAAAACCAGGCGACCGCTGTCCGCCTAGTTAAGATCCTATGCCCATGGGCTGCTTATGACTTTGTGAAATATGTAGTTTTACTGGGCTGGGATGAGAGAATCCATTGAATGGTGTAGGGATTGTGGTTCCTGTGTGCTAAGAAGAGAGGCTGGCACCAGCCAGAAAGCCCCATTACAGCCAATAATCACTTAATAATTTTTTCAACCTGTCATCATATGGGAGGCCTTCCATTCCTTGTAGTAGTCTAGTTGACCGCCTTTGAACTGACTCTAACTTCTGAATGTCCTTTTTAAAATGTGGAGCCCAAAACTGGTTCCCATATTCCAGATGTGGCCTTACAAGTGATTTATAGAAGTGTAACAATACGTTGGGATCACGGGATCTAATCTCCCTTTTTATACACCCTAAAGTCTTGTTTGCTTTAGAATAAACAATAACATCATCTAGGTATGGCAGTACCATTTCAAAGTTACGGTGTCCCAAACAGCATTCCATCAGCCTCTGGAAGGTTCCTGGCGCATTGCATAGCTCGAAGAGCATGCTTTTGAACTCCCAGAGACCCATCGGGGTGGCGAAGGCGGTCTTCTCCCGGTCTGCCTCCGCAACGGACACTTGCCAATAGTGACTAGTGAGATCAAGGGTAGAAAAATAATTTGCAGTTCTCAATGCAGCTAGCGATTCCTCAATACAGGGGAGTGTTGCCATCCTTCTTCTTTAACAGGACCAATGGAGCTGCCCAAAGGCTACAACTGTCACGGATAACCCCAGCCTCCTTCATGTTGCTCAACATGTCCTTGGTACACTGGTAATGTGAAGGTAGTATTGCCTTACAGCTCTCTTTGATGGGTGGGTGTGCACCTGTGGGGATGTAGTGTTGGACCCCTTTTATTCCCCCAAAGTCTTGCGGATGTTTGCTGAAGACTTGCTTGATTTCTTGCATTACCCTGTAGACCCCCTTCTTGTGATGTGAAGGTGTGGAGTCAGTGCCTACGTGTAATTCCTGACACCACTCCTCTGGCTGACTTGGTGAGCAGTCACTGACTGGGTGGGGTGCAGTAATGGTGGATGCTGCTACTTGGATAGCATGTGTATCTACTGTGAACAGCTTATCAATGGTGGCAAATCGGGGCAGCTTAACCTCTTGCTCTCCGCAGTTCAACACTCTCACGCGCACTCTTCCCTTCCGTATTAATGAATAAAACTGTGATATAAATAGTATATAGATACCCCACAAATGCAGATAAAGGTAGGTTATGGGAAAAGGGAGAAGAGGGAAACAGGAAAATAGTGTAAGCAGATTCTATTACCAGTCCCACACCATTTTGTGACGCATAATCACACAGTGATCCAATTAAGATTCCAAGTCATCGAACATGTCCAAGCCATACGCAGAGGAGGCAATAGAATTAGGAAGCTCAAAGAAAGGGAATATTTCTGGATATATACTCTGGGCACGTTGGAACCCAAAGGCTTAAACCATGAATATGAAGTACAGACTTGATTCATTGGGCCATGCATGGACATAATGGACATAATTCTAATAGGCAGGACAGATAATAAGGAGCACAAGGGATATGCTAAAATGTGTTGTGTGACAAGACAGACACATGAAAGGACAGGATAACAGGTGTAGGGACCAACAAGGTGAGACAAGGGGTATCAGGATAGGGTCAAGTAGGTATGAATGTATGAAGCGGAAGAGGAGAACCCACAAGCTGGATGATCAATGGAAACAAACCCCATACGTCATACAGCCCACAGGATGGGAAGATGGGAAGGCCTACCAGATCAGTCGTGACCAAAGGGGCACTTTGGCCACGGTTTCCCGGGACAATCTAAAAAGGTGCCCACCAGCATTGAGGGCAACGGCTGAAGTTCCGGTTCCTCCACCAGCGGAGAAGGCAAAAGAGGTAATTCACACCGTGATGGGTGACTTCCCAGCGGACTGGCCTACACAGAACGGCGCGGTGATTCTTCCAGTGATACTGTTCCCACAACCCGTGGATGAAGAAGTGATGGAGGTGGTCAACCGTGAGCCAGAGCCAGTGCCAGTGCCCAGGGATGAAACTGTGCCCAGCTCCCCTATGCTTCCGCCTGCCCCACACGATAACAGGGAAGAGAGACTGATTGTTCCCTCTCCCCCGCTGCCTGTCACCACTGACACTGGACCCCGGAGGTCCACTCGCCCCAACCTAGGTAGACCCCCACTTAGGTACAGGGAAACTACTATTTAGAGGGGGGGTGAACATTGTGTGTTGAAAGCACTGTTTAAAAGTTTTAAAGTTTGAAAATGAAAATGAATAATTGCTGGAAAGTTACCTGATTTACTGCTGATTGGAACCGGTCATAGCCGGCAGCTGGTCCCCATTGGGACCCCCTTCACCTTGCATAGAAACTTCTATGAACATGCCTGAGAACTTGCAAGGCAACCACAAACTTGTGGCCTGTAAATAAATGGTTGTTGCAGCTTCCACCCTTGCCGCCTCCGGAGAGGCAGATTGGAGGAAGGGCCCGCAGTGGAGTAGGCTGGGGCCCAGCCACCACAGGAACCGGTGGCAATCCTCTGGGGGTTTCAGGGGGTTCCCCATGGACGTGGGTCCCCTGGAAAGGACAGAACCCGCTCGGGCAATTTGTGCAGGACTGGGGTCAAGGGGTGCTGTCTGTTTGCTTAGGGGCAGCATCAGTGCCAGGTTGCTTGGGTGGGAGAGAGCGGAAGCCGCAACCGTTTACCGTAACGTTTAAGTAAGAGTACCTCCCGATGTGGGAAGATGTTATTATACTTGTGTGAAGCCCCACAGGTGTTGTGTCGGTGCATTACCTTCAGGGACTCCACTCAGCTGGATCTGGTCACAGGTAGGAGATCTTCTTCTTGTCGTGACGCCACTCTCAGTATTGCGGCCAGTAGGGACCGCCACTGCAGGTTGAGGGTCGCCTGGGGCTGATGGTATGTGCAGTTAGTTGGAATAGCCTCCTGAGAGTGAGGCAAGCCCCAGGGCCCGGTGTAGATGCGTAGTACTACAAGTCGCAGAATGACTCACACAGGCAGAACTGTCTTTCAAGGGCTTTACTCACATTTGATGGCAGGGTGAGTAGCCCGGGCGTAGCTGAGATGAACCAGGTGGGAACCAGGTGTCCTTCAGGCTGACTTGTGAGGGTGACTACTAACTCGCCTTCCTTAGCCCTTGGTGGTTTGGGGTGACCCCGACTTTGAGTCCCTATGGGGGTCACCCAGGGAAGTTGCTGAAGCCTCACTCCCCTTCGTTTGCCGTGTGCTTGTTGCCTGGGCCAGATCACTCCAGCTTCTTGCCTCCTGTGAGCTATGGGCCCTAACTGTGGCTACGTGGCTGCGGCTTTTGTGGTGTTGTGGTGTGGGCTTTGAGAGCCCCACACCGGCAGGTTTAGCAAAAGAAAGTTGGATCTATCTCCGCTTCGGGATCTGCCGCCCGTTTGGGCCTGGTTCTCCCTAGCAGTCTCCTTACTTCCCACTCTGTGCTCTCTCTCTAGCTGGAGATGGGTTTCGGGTAGCACTCCTAGGTGACCGTTCTCCCCCGTCAGTAGCCACTGCGCGGGCGCTGTTAGACAGCAACAGCCCCACAGGTCTGTTCCTCACTGAGCCCTATGGAGTTCTGCTCTAACTGACTCACTGCCCCTCCTCTCCTGTTCTTGCCTACGCCACCTAGCAACCAGATTCTCTTACCACACCCCTTGAGAGGAGATGGAGGCTTTTGGCCCCCTCCACTATTCCAGTGAAGGTCAAGGCTTTTCCCCCTCCTGGGATCCCCAGGGGTCCTCTCATGGGTACATGTGTGAGAGCTGATTACTATGCGCCTGTGTACCACACCCCTGTCAGCCTTCTGGATTACCTGTATTGTACTGTCCCCAGCATGGGTGCAGTACTCAGTGGTGCCTGACCAGGTCAGGGGCGCCACATTCCCCCTTAGTTATCACCAGCACGTCCTCGGGCTGCAAGACAACATTTTAAAATGCATAAAACATTAAAACATGTAAAACATTTTTAAAAGCACCAGGTACCATACATCACCACCCTCTACCCACAAGTCCGTTAACCCACCCAAAACCCTCTCACGTTGGCCGCGGCTTCAGCCACTTCTGGCAGGATGTAGAGGCGGCTTTCATGGGCTGGTGGTCTTCAGGGTATACCTGGCCTGGTGGATCCGCGCCCTCAGCCTCTTTCTGGCAGGATGCAGAGGCGGCCTCCACAGTTGGTGCTGACCAGGTACCCTCTTTGTGGTGGAGAGCCAGGCCCCATAAACAGGCATGCTCTCTGGTCGCAGGTGAGCCAAGGCCCTATATACGGACGGGCTCCTCCTGGTTGCAGACGAGCCAAGCCCCTAAACAGGCTGACTCTGGTGGCGGTGGTGCCCTCTGGTGTAACTATTTACACTGCGAGAGTTTGTGGCTATAGCCAGTTCATAGCCTTAAGGTTTATGGTTTTCTCACAATAGTTTTTGTGGGCACATTACTTGAACTTGAGAACGTTGCAAAACAAACTTTTTCAAAACTTTAACTGATAACTTCTTTCTTTACTTTACTCCTCCATACCAGGGCTTTGGCCTGTTGGGCTGCGGCACCTGCTGCTTTCTTGCTCTTTGTCGTCGTCTGAGGTAGTTTCATCTGTAGGTTCCTTGTCTTTTCTTTCTTGATCTTCATCTGTTTCCTTTGCTGCATCTGTTTCTGTATCTCTGTCTTTTCTTTCTTCCTTGGGACATGGCACTACATCAAGCGCATACAATCCTCTTTCGCCTTCATGCATAGTGAATTGTACTGTATTTCCCATCTTTAAGTTTCTGCCAGGGTGTCCTCTAGGCAGATGAGCGTTCACATCTCTTCTGTTGACAAATATCCCTTCTTTGATACCAGGGGCTACAATGAATCCATATCCACTTCTCAAATTGAAATCCTCTACTACTCCTCTGCAAAGGGGTCCTCTGACCTGGGCTTTGGCTCTTCTCAGGAACCTTTTCTCCTGTAGGTCTCTGGCTGTGACTTCTCTCTGCTCTGGAGACTGTGGTGCAGGGGACAGCGTTGTTCTGTTGCGACGCCTTGTCTTGCGGCCTGAACTCTGCGTGGTACAGCTTGCAAGCTCCCAGGTGAGACTTTTAGGCAGATCTTCGTCAGCGGACGGTGTCAGGTCTTCCTCATCCCAACGGGAATAGGGTAACATCTCCGGCTCTGAGTATTGCTCCACTGCCGGTGGCTCCGGAGTCAGCTCCTCAGCTTCCTGGCCTCCTCTCCCCCTTAGTGCTTCTGAGCACTCTGGTTGTGGTAGCGCTGGAGATGAGTGGTCCTCAGCTGGTCTGGGCGGTGGACTCTCCGGCGCGGCTGCAGGGGTTGCCTGAGTCTCCTTGGGGGTATGCGGAGGGAGCAGATACCGATCCACCATCTCTTGTGGGAACTGGGCCTCTAGGTCAGCCTTCAGCTTCCAGTATTCGGGGTCCTCTCCTATCAGGGTCTTCCTAGCAGGGACCTCTTTGGACTGGGGAGCGGTGTCTGCTCTGGCCTTGCAGGCCGGGGTAAATGATGAGGTAATCTCTTCTTGGCGGGCCGCGCCTGGCATGGCGGCGGCCTGGTCTTGGCGGGCCGCGCCCTGTTTGGCGGCGGCCTGGTCTTGGCGGGCCGCGCCCGGCATGGCGGCGGCCTGGTCTTGGCGGGCCGCGCCCGGCATGGCGGCGGCCTGGTCTTGGCGGGCCGCGCCCGGCATGGCGGCGGCCTGGATCGGCGTCGCAGCTGTGATGGAATCTGTGCAGGCTGGGCTGGGCGTCGCTGCAGGGACCGGGTCTTGGTGGGCCGAGCAGGGCATCGCTGCGGCGGCCGGGGCTTGGCGGGCCGCGCCTGGCGTGGCTGCGGCCTGGTTCAGCACCTCACTTGCGGCGCGGACGAGCGTTGCTGCGGCGGTGGGGTCTCGGCGGGCCGGGCCTAGCAGGGCGGCGGCCTGGGTCAGCGTTACGCCTGCGGCGCGGATGAGGGTCGCGGTGGCAGCCGGTTCTTTGCGGGCCGGACTGGGCGTTGCTGCAGGGACCGGGTCTTGGTGGGCCGAGCAGGGCATCGCTGCGGCCGCTGGGGCTTGGAAGGCCGCACCTGGTGTGGCTGCGGCCTGCTTCAGCGTCGCCGTACCGGACGCCTCTTCGGGGACCGCGGGCGTGGCAGCAGGGGTCGGGGCACTTGCGCTGGCCGGGGCATCACTCGACTCACCCACCGGTGGCAGCATCGGGGTCTGCGTCATCGCCGTCCTGTCTGGCACTCGGCGCGCGGCTCTCCTTTCATAGGCCCGAACCGCCGCGGTCATCTCCAGCATTTCCATTCGTTCTTCCCGGATCTGCTCCACAACCCGGGTCTCCAGTCGGTCGCAGAACTGGGCCAGCTCCCGATACCACCAGGCAGCGGAGCCCGGTTCTGGATTTCTGCGGTCAGACGCCATTTCTTCTGCGCCCTCTTCTGCACGACTCTCCAGCTGTGGACTCGCCGTTGCCTCTGATAGCAAGCTGTTCAGTTTCTGCTCTGCCTCTTTCAGCAGCTCCTCTCCCAGCAGCAGGCTTGTGGCTGCCTTTCTGTCCCGACGTCTCTGGACGCTTCCACTCTCATAGCTGGCAAGGTCAGAACTCTGCAGGGGATCTCTGGGTAGCCACACCTCTTCGTGGGCGGTAACTTCTCCCAGCGCGGGCTGCTGTTGTTTTTCAGCGCGCTTTTCATGGTGGCAATATGGCGGCGCTTCCAATTTTTCAAGCGGACCGCCCAGGCACATGGTCACCTGTCTGAACAGGTCTAGTCCTTATCCTGTTCGTGACGCCAGATGTGAAGCCCCACAGGTGTTGTGTCGGTGCATTACCTTCAGGGACTCCACTCAGCTGGATCTGGTCACAGGTAGGAGATCTTCTTCTTGTCGTGACGCCACTCTCAGTATTGCGGCCAGTAGGGACCGCCACTGCAGGTTGAGGGTCGCCTGGGGCTGATGGTATGTGCAGTTAGTTGGAATAGCCTCCTGAGAGTGAGGCAAGCCCCAGGGCCCGGTGTAGATGCGTAGTACTACAAGTCGCAGAATGACTCACACAGGCAGAACTGTCTTTCAAGGGCTTTACTCACATTTGATGGCAGGGTGAGTAGCCCGGGCGTAGCTGAGATGAACCAGGTGGGAACCAGGTGTCCTTCAGGCTGACTTGTGAGGGTGACTACTAACTCGCCTTCCTTAGCCCTTGGTGGTTTGGGGTGACCCCGACTTTGAGTCCCTATGGGGGTCACCCAGGGAAGTTGCTGAAGCCTCACTCCCCTTCGTTTGCCGTGTGCTTGTTGCCTGGGCCAGATCACTCCAGCTTCTTGCCTCCTGTGAGCTATGGGCCCTAACTGTGGCTACGTGGCTGCGGCTTTTGTGGTGTTGTGGTGTGGGCTTTGAGAGCCCCACACCGGCAGGTTTAGCAAAAGAAAGTTGGATCTATCTCCGCTTCGGGATCTGCCGCCCGTTTGGGCCTGGTTCTCCCTAGCAGTCTCCTTACTTCCCACTCTGTGCTCTCTCTCTAGCTGGAGATGGGTTTCGGGTAGCACTCCTAGGTGACCGTTCTCCCCCGTCAGTAGCCACTGCGCGGGCGCTGTTAGACAGCAACAGCCCCACAGGTCTGTTCCTCACTGAGCCCTATGGAGTTCTGCTCTAACTGACTCACTGCCCCTCCTCTCCTGTTCTTGCCTACGCCACCTAGCAACCAGATTCTCTTACCACACCCCTTGAGAGGAGATGGAGGCTTTTGGCCCCCTCCACTATTCCAGTGAAGGTCAAGGCTTTTCCCCCTCCTGGGATCCCCAGGGGTCCTCTCATGGGTACATGTGTGAGAGCTGATTACTATGCGCCTGTGTACCACACCCCTGTCAGCCTTCTGGATTACCTGTATTGTACTGTCCCCAGCATGGGTGCAGTACTCAGTGGTGCCTGACCAGGTCAGGGGCGCCACACTTGTATGTCTGTTACAGTTTTCTATATTTTTATATTTTCCAGTTGGTGAAAATAAAACCGGTGATGGACGGGCAGCCCGAGAACGGTCTGCATTTTGCTAAGGGGGAATGTGTCACCCTGGACAAGCCAGGGGCCACAGAGCACAACACCTACACACCCCACACTCCCTGCAGGCACATCAAGGTCAGACACAAAACCCTTGTTGCCTTCCTCCAGGGGCTGATGTCCACACCAGGGGGTGGAGCCAGGCGGTTGGTCTCCGCCCACCGAGGAGTTCACAGTCCTGGAGGCGGGAAAGACAGGCAGTCTAGTTTGGAGGAGGAAGTGGAAGGAGGTGAAGTAGAGAGATAGAGTTTGGAGAGGAAAGAGTTCAGTTTTGACAGTGAAAGTGGAAAGAGTAAAGTGACAGCTAAAGAGCCTGAAGTTGGTCCGGGTGTGTGGCCCGGACAGAACAGCAAGGTTGGCAGACAGTGGTGACCGCCTGCAGGAGTGGCCTATCGGAGTTTGTCGTAAAGACCGTGGACGGGCGGTGGCCCGGCGGTACCGGACCGGTACACAAGGAGAAGCTAGCACCATTGGCAGGGGCTTTTCGGACCCCGGCAAGGCTAGGAGTCGCCGTGAAGTTGCCGAATCCGTTAGTGAAGGGGACCTCCGGGTTTCCAAACAGTCAAGTCCCGACAGAAGGCAACCGTCCAACCGTGAAGGGGAGACACCGCCACCGCCAAGGGCAACCATTTCCCAGGGCCAGCGCCTGCGGGAAAAAGGGGCTCCTGCGGCCCACATCCAGGTCGGGGAGCGGGTTACCGGTGGGAACCCATCGGAATCAACATAGAACATAGGTGCAGGGAGAGACAGTCATCACTAACCTGCAGGAACAACAACACCGCAGCCATCCGAGGGACCCGTCCATCCAGCCGCTTGTTTTAACGTGAACTGTGTCATCATCATTGGGCTGAGTGAGTACCTCCATGCCGTGCGGCACAGCGCTGCCCCTGCGACCCTGCACCTCACCAGGCCCCGCAACCCGCCTGCCATCCACTCCTACCCCATCACCGGGCCCCGGGACAATCAACCCCCTACCCACGGAGGGGAGAAATAACAACAAAGCTGCTCCTTGTCACCGCTCCCAGGATCTCCGTCCCTGGAGGAAGGCAACAAGGGTTTTGTGTCTGACCTTGATGTGCCTGCAGGGAGTGTGGGGTGTGTAGGTGTTGTGCTCTGTGGCCCCTGGCTTGTCCAGGGTGACACACTACAACACTTAGGTTATTGTGCTTTTTGTGCAGCTTGCAGGGTTACATGATACTTCATATAAGATTTTTAGCTTTCTTGTTAGTAAATCACATTTTTTTTCCTCTTTTTCTTTCCTTAACTGAAGGCGGCATATCTCCAAGGCATTCTGATCTCTCAGCAAATCAAGAGGAGCTGCAGACCGGGAAGACCGACCCTCAGGAGCCTCCTGGACTTCAGAGAACAAGCATGGCCGCCGACAGAGGAGCAACCTGTCCTCCACGAAGCTCAGAAGAAGAGGCGATGCCCGGCGGCTTATCTGTTTTTGTCTTTTAAATGTGGTTTATACTTTTGCTGATGGTAATTTAATAAAATCTTTCTCCAATACGAGTTCTTCTTGCGTTGCCTCCAGTGAGTTCTGGCTTTGGTGATAAATATAGCACCCAACATAAATATAGCAGCAAAGCGGCAACTCAGTGGGAAAATAGCAGCAAGCAAATATAATGTGCAAAATCCGATGGCTAAATGATTATAAATAATGATGAAGTCAAAGCCTCAATATATATAAATATATATTTTGTAGCAGTGAGATATAACCAAGGCACAGACAGCACTGGGGTCATACACGTTACTGTGGGGCATATACATTACTGGGGGCATACAGCTCTGGAGGGCAAACACATTACTGGGGTGGGTGGGATACAGCTCTGGGAGCTCAGACAGCTTAGTGGGGGGCAAATATAGCTATAAGGGGCCCATAGAGCTCAGGGAGGCATACACAGCTCTAGGGGGCACATACAGCTCATGAGGGGACATTCAGTTCTAAGTGGCCCATACAGCTTAGGAGGGGCACATACAGCTCAGGAGGGGCTAGTTACCACCTTTGAACTGACTCTAACTTCTGAACAGGGTCGGCATCAGCACCCGGCGCACCAGGCAGTGTCAGGTGCTCCTGCCCTGACACTGTACACTGACACTGCTGCACGGTGCCCCTGACCTGAAACTATACACTAGCACTACTGCACGGTGCTCCTGCGCTGACACTGTACACTGACACTGCTGCACGGTGCTCCTGTCCTGACACTGTACACTGACGCCTGCTGCACGGTGCTCCTGCCCTGACACTGTACACTTACAGTGCTGCACGGTGCTCCTGCCCTGACACTGTACATTTACACTGCTGCACGGTGCTCCTGCCCTGACACTGTACACTGACACTGCTGCACGGTGCTCCTGCACTGACACTGTACACTGACACTGCTGCACGGTGCTCTTGCCCCGACACTACACTGACACTGCTGCACGGTGCTCCTGCCCTGACACTGTACACTTACACTGCTGCACGGTGCTCCTGCCCTGACACTGTACACTGACACTGCTGCACGGTGCTCCTGCACTGACACTGTACACTGACGCTGCTGCACGGTGCTCCTGCACTGACACTGTACACTGACGCTGCTGCACGGTGCTCCTGCACTGACACAGTTCACTGACACTGCTGCATGGTGCTCCTGTCCAGACACTGTACTGAACTGTAACCATAGGACAATGCCACCAGTCATAGTGACCCCATCACAACCTTAAAGCTCTGTGCGCACACTGCGGTTATTTGGCGCGGATTTGCCGCAGATTTTGCTGCAAAAAAAGTGCAGCTTTTGTTCATAACCTTTCTGCAGTCCTTCCCCAGCAAAATCTATGAGAAAAACAAAATGCTGTGCGCTCACTGCATTTTTCTTCCTACATCTCCAGGCTGGAAAGGGCCAGCAGACGCCTTCTGGTTGAATCGCTGCTCTTGCTGTTCCCGACTCCGACTCAAGTTCTTCTCGACATATTCTTGAAATTGTCGGCACTGCACCCTCCGCCGAATTTCCCATTCAGCTGTCGAAGGGAGTGCTTCTGGGGCCTCCAATCCCATGTCCAGATCCACCGGTAGCCGACCGGGGTGAGCCCTCATCAGGTATGCTGGGGTGCACTTCGTTGAGCTGGAAGGGATATTGTTGTACATATCGACCAAGTCGGGTAGCTTCTCCGGCCACAGGTTCCGCTCTTCCAGCGGCAACGTCTTGAGGAGGCTCAGGATCAAGTGGTTCATCTTCTCACACATGCCATTGGTCTGGGCATGGTAAGGGGTGGACCGGATCTTCTTGCAGCCGTACAACTGGCAAAACTCATGGAACACCTCCGCTTCAAAGGTCGGGCCTTAGTCAGTAAGCACCTTCTCAGGGTATCCATGTGGTCGGCAGAAATAAGCCTGGAACGCTCTAGCGGCAGTACGACCAGTTAGGTCTTTGACTGGGACAACCACCATGAACCTTGAATAGTGGTCTACTATGGTTAGAGCGTAGGTGTACCCACTTCGGCTGGGGGTGAGCTTTACATGGTCCAGGGCAACCAGCTCCAGCGGTTGATGTGTAACGATCGGGTGTAGGGGCGCCTTCTGGCTGGCCTCGTCCTTCCTTCTCAGCGTGCAAGGACCGCACTCTCGGCACCAGGCCTCTACAGACTCCCGCATCCCACTCCAATAGAACCGCTCCCTCCTGGTGGAGCAAGGTGCTGCTGGAATAGACCCTGCCACCCCGGCTGAAGCCCAGCGCCTGTGGCGAGAACGGACCCGGTTGTATCTACACCAGGGGAAGTTGTACCGTGAGCTGATTAACCCGAAGACTCATGAGAAAATCCGCCAGTTAGTGATTCCCCAAGCTAATGTGCCCACCGTTCTACAAGCGTACCATGATGGTGCCGGACACTTCGGATGGAAGAAGCTGGAGATGTTAGATTTTATGACAAGGTATTGATCCAGGGAACTAGTCTGATTGCCGGATGTGGAGTCAGGAAGGAAATTTTTTCCCCATTAGAACTTGTTTGCCACATTGAGTTTTTTTTGCCTTCCTCTGGATCAACATGTTAGGCTACGGGTTGAACTAGATGGACTTAGAGTCTCCCTTCAACCTTAAAAACTATGATACTATGATATTTGTCATGTCTGATCAACTGGCCTAATGTAAACTAATTTTGTACTGGCAAAATTATTGATGGAAAGGGAGAAGGGGAGGGGGGAGGCTGTATTTGACTACAAGGGTATGAGTTATGAGAGATCATATACATATAGATAGTGATAATGTTACATAAGTGGAAAAACCTATGGAGGACCGGATGTGTAAGTGCATACCTTATACAAACCTATAGAGTGCTGATGAGTGAGAGTGGGATGTTAGATACAAGACATCTTATAGTGAATAGTGAGCCGTAATCAAGTGCAGCATTGGGCCGTGCACATTTTTTCTAACTCCCAGTTCTTTTCCGTGTTCACACTATGTGTGGTTCCACTATGTATGGAGTTCCATTATTCCTTGTTTTTTATTTGTCATGTCTGATCAACTGGTTACATTATGTCTGATTTCCTTGTCTAACCTTTTTTTCTCCCCTTTCTTTACTTTCCAGGTTCCCATAGTCACATGAAATATCCCTGCTGCACTTGATTACGGCTCACTTTTCACTATAGGATGTCTTGTATCTAACATCACACTCTCACCCGTCATCACTCTATAGGTTTGTATAAGGTATGCACTTACACATCCGGTCCTCCATAGGTTTTTCCACTTATGTAACACTATCCCTATGATCACTCATAACTAGAGATGAGCGAACCGGTCCCGGTTCGGCTCGAGGTCGGTTCGCCGAACGGAACTCCCGTTCGAGTTCGGCTCGTCGAACGTTCGACGAACCGAACTCGCGCCAATAGGAAACAATGGCAGGCAATCACAAACACAGAAAAACACCTAGAAAACACCCTCAAAGGTGTCCAAAAGGTCACAAACAACTCACAACACATGGGAAAGTGACAAGGACATATACTCATGTGAAAGCAAAAGAGCTGGACAAGGAAAAAGAGGAGGACACACAGATATATGAGTATATGCAAGGAAACATCGATTCCATTATTGTGCAACTTGAGCCCTGCTCATTTTAGGCTTCCAATCTGGATAAATTGCCTGAGCTCGCCACGTACGCCTTGGGGATCTTGTCATGTCCTGCAGCCAGCGTTCTCTCGGAACCTGTCTTCAGTGCTGCTGGGGGTCTGCTGGCAGATAAGCACACACGTCTGTCCACTGACAATGTGGACATGGCTCTCAGAGGACTTTTCTTCCCCTGGGTCAGCCAGGGGACGGGAAAGGCACGCGTATTTTTGAGAGTGCTTCATGCAAAGCATCTTTTTCTTTTTTAAAAGGGGGCTCAACCCATGCCAGTCAAGTGGGGTGTGTGTGGCCCAGTTAGTGGAAACGAGGGAGACTGTGGTTGGAGTCCCCTCGCTGTGTCTCTAAAAGAACCAAGATGAACAAGTCATGGCTCTCAGAGGACTTTTCTTCCCCTGGGTCAGCCAGGGGACGGGAAAGGCACGCGTATTTTTGAGAGTGCTTCATGCAAAGCATCTTTTTCTTTTTCAAAAGGGGGCTCAACCCATGCCAGTCAAGTGGGGTGTGTGTGGCCCAGTTAGTGGAAACGAGGGAGACTGTGGTTGGAGTCCCCTCGCTGTGTCTCTAAAAGAACCAAGATGAACAAGTCATGGCTCTCAGAGGACTTTTCTTCCCCTGGGTCAGCCAGGGGACGGGAAAGGCACGCGTATTTTTGAGAGTGCTTCATGCAAAGCATCTTTTTCTTTTTCAAAAGGGGGCTCAACCCATGCCAGTCAAGTGGGGTGTGTGTGGCCCAGTTAGTGGAAACGAGGGAGACTGTGGTTGGAGTCCCCTCGCTGTGTCTCTAAAAGAACCAAGATGAACAAGTCATGGCTCTCAGAGGACTTTTCTTCCCCTGGGTCAGCCAGGGGACGGGAAAGGCACGCGTATTTTTGAGAGTGCTTCATGCAAAGCATCTTTTTCTTTTTCAAAAGGGGGCTCAACCCATGCCAGTCAAGTGGGGTGTGTGTGGCCCATTTAGTGGAAACGAGGGAGACTGTGGTTGGAGTCCCCTCGCTGTGTCTCTAAAAGAACCAAGATGAACAAGTCATGGCTCTCAGAGGACTTTTCTTCCCCTAGGTCAGCCAGGGGACGGGAAAGGCACGCGTATTTTTGAGAGTGCTTCATGCAAACCATCTTTTTCTTTTTCAAAAGGGGGCTCAACCCATGCCAGTCAAGTGGGGTGTGTGTGGCCCAGTTAGTGGAAACGAGGGAGACTGTGGTTGGAGTCCCCTCGCTGTGTCTCTAAAAGAACCAAGATGAACAAGTCATGGCTCTCAGAGGACTTTTCTTCCCCTGGGTCAGCCAGGGGACGGGAAAGGCACGCGTATTTTTGAGAGTGCTTCATGCAAAGCATCTTTTTCTTTTTCAAAAGGGGGCTCAACCCATGCCAGTCAAGTGGGGTGTGTGTGGCCGAGTTAGTGGAAACGAGGGAGACTGTGGTTGGAGTCCCCTCGCTGTGTCTCTAAAAGAACCAAGATGAACAAGTCATGGCTCTCAGAGGACTTTTCTTCCCCTGGGTCAGCCAGGGGACGGGAAAGGCACGCGTATTTTTGAGAGTGCTTCATGCAAAGCATCTTTTTCTTTTTCAAAAGGGGGCTCAACCCATGCCAGTCAAGTGAGGTGTGTGTGGCCCAGTTAGTGGAAACGAGGGAGACTGTGGTTGGAGTCCCCTCGCTGTGTCTCTAAAAGAACCAAGATGAACAAGTCATGGCTCTCAGAGGACTTTTCTTCCCCTGGGTCAGCCAGGGGACGGGAAAGGCACACGTATTTTTGAGAGTGCTTCATGCAAAGCATCTTTTTCTTGTTCAAAAGGGGGCTCAACCCATGCCAGTCAAGTGGGGTGTGTGTGGCCCAGTTAGTGGAAACGAGGGAGACTGTGGTTGGAGTCCCCTCGCTGTGTTTTACATGCTTTTAGAAGGGCATGACATGGCTTGGAGGTTGACTTTCATCATCTGCAAACTGTTGGCTACCAAAATGCTGCCTTTCCAACAACTGTGGTTATAGACAATGAGGAACATACTGATGAAGATTAGACGCAGATACCCGATTGGGATGACAACTTAAATATTCGGTCAGGGCAAGAAGAGGCTCGGTCTGAGGGGGAGGGGAGTGCAAACACAACAATTAATGATGAAGTCCTAGATCACACCTACTGTCAACCCACAGTCAGACACTCGAGGAGGTCAACAGAGGCGGTGGAGGAGGATGCAACCAACGTCGAAGTAATCTTGCGCCTTCCTGGACACAGTCGGAGCACTGGTAGCACGTCTACAACTGCATCCTCAGCCACCACTCTGCCTCTGAGCATTATTCGGGGTGGATCAACAGGTCGCATGGCCTCTAAGCCTTGCCTAGCCTGGTCCTTTTTTGACATAAAAAAAGATCGCCCTAATTATGTGATCTGTAACATTTGGCATGGTTATCTTAGTAGAGGTCAAAACCTCAGCAGTTTGACAACTTCTTCCATGAATCGTCACATGAATAAATATCATATGGCCTGGTGGGAAGCTCACCGTGCTGCAATGCGGCCTAGCGGAGCCAACCATCCACCGCCTGCCCCTTCCAGTGCATCCGCGCGCTCGTCATCTTCTAGGACTGTGGGGACAGCTGTCACACCTGTTTTTCCACCCACAACTTCCACCACTGTAACCGCAACAGGCAGTTTGCTTGGTAGGTCGTCAGTTGGTTTGGAAGGGGAAACAAGTGATTGTGTACAGCTCTCTCAAACATCGATAGCACCAACGTTGGATGAAGGCAACATCATGTCTCCGCCTGCACTTTCCTCACAAACCTGCATTTTTCCAGGGACACCCTACTGAACACCGTCTACACACAGCAGCCAGATCTCTGTCCCTCAGATGTGGTCAAATAAAATGCCACTTACTGCGACCCATGACAAAGCTAAGAGGTTGACTCTATCCCTCTGTAAGCTGTTGGCTACCGAAATGCTGCCTTTCCGCCTAGTGGACACACAGGATTTTAGAGACCTTATGTCTGTCGCTGTGCCCCAGTACCAGATGCCTAGTCGCCACTACTTCTCTAAGAAAGGTGTGCCCGCGCTACACCAGCATGTCACACACAACATCACCGCTTCCTTGAGAAACTCTGTGTGTGAACGGGTGCATTTCACCACCGATACTTTGACCAGTAAGCATGGACAGGGACGTTACATGTCACTGACTGGCCACTGGGTAAATATGGTGATAGATGGTGAAGGGTCTGCTGCACAAGTCTTGCCGTCCCCACGACTTGTGTGTCAATCCTCTGTCTGTCCAAGTTCCGCCACTGCTTCTGCATCCTCCACCTCATCTGGGTCCTCCACCTCCGCCCCAAGCCTGCCTGGTCAGGCCACCAGCGTTCTCACTGCTGCGCAGAAGGAATCACGCAACCCTCATTACTATGGTGGCAGCAGAGCGCAACGGCATCAGGCGGTCTTTAGCTTGACATGTCTTGGGAATAAGAGTCACACAGCTGAGGAGCTGTGGTCAGCTCTGCGGTCCGAGTTTAATAAATGGTTGTCTCCACTCAACCTGCAGCCTGGTAAGGCCGTGTGCGACAATGCTGCAAACCTGGGTGCGGCCCTTAGCCTGGGCAAGGTGACACACGTACCTTGTATGACTCACGTGTTGAACCTTGTCGTCCAGCAATTTTTAACACACTATTCCGGCCTAGATGGCCTTCTGAACAGGGCACGAAAACTGTCTGCTCACTTCCGCCGTTCAAGCGCCGCAGCTGAGGGACTTGCATCGCTCCAGAAGTCTTTCGGCCTGCCGGTTCATCGCCTGAAATGCGATGTGGCGACACGCTGGAATTCAACTCTCCACATGTTACAGCGACTGTGGCAGCACCGCAGAGCCATGGTGCAATACGTCATGACGTATAGCCTGGGCCAACAAGATGCAGAGGTGGGGCAGATCACCCTGATGGAGTGATCTCAGATCAAGGACCTATGCACCCTTCTGCACAGTTTCGACATGGCGACGAATATGTTTAGCGCTGACAATGCCATTATCATCATGACGATTCCAGTCATTTACATGCTGGAGCACACGCTAAACACTATTCGGAGTCAGGGGGTGGGACAACAGGAAGGGGAGGAACTACAGGAGGATTCATATGCGCAAGACACAACAACATCACCAAGGTCCAGACGTTCATCATCACCAACGCGGCAGGCATGGGACCATGGGGGACAGGGATCAACAAGGGCGCATGGTAGCAGGCGAGATGTTGAGGAAGGTGCAGGAGGACATGAAGATATGGAGGACGAACTGTCCATGGACATTGAAGACTCAGCAGATGAGGGGGAGCTTGGTCAAATTTCAGTTGAAAGAGGTTGGGGGGAGATGTCAGAGGAAGAAAGAACGGTTAGCACCTCTATGCCACAAACACAGCGTGGACTTGGTCCGCATGGCTGCGCAAGACACATGAGTGCCTTCTTGTTGCACTACCTCCAACATGACCCTCGTATTGTCAAAATTAGAAGTGATGATGACTACTAGCTTGCCACACTATTAGATCCCCGGTACAAGTCCAAATTTTGTGACATAATTCCACCCATAGAAAGGGACGCACGTATGCAGGAGTATCAGCAGAAGCTGTTACTCGATCTTAGCTCGGCTTTTCCACCAAACAACCGTGCAGGTGAAGGGAGCGATTCTTCCAGTTGTAACTTGACAAACATGGGACGGCCTCGTCATCTTCAACAGTCTACCCGTACCAGTAGGACCGGATCTGGTGCTGGTAACAGCAATTTTATGGAATCTTTTAATAATTTTTTTAGACCCTCCTTTGCAAGGCCACCAGAGACAACAAGTCTGACACATAGTCAACGGATGGAGAGGATGATACAGGAGTATCTCCAAATGAACATCGATGCAATGACTTTTCAAATGGAGCCTTGCTCCTTTTGGGCTTCAAATCTAGAAAAATGTCCAGAGCTCTCCAGTTACGCCTTGAAGATTTTGTCGTGTCCAGCTGCCAGCGTTGTCTCTGAACGTGTCTTCAGTGCTGCTGGGTGTGTGCTGACAGATAAGCGCACGCGTCTGTCCAGTGACAATGTGGACAGACTGACGTTCATCAAAATGAACAAGTCATGGATCCACAAGGAATTTACTACCCCTGTGTCATCCTGGGGAAAGTAAATGCTTGTGGATTTGGAATGTGCTTGATGCAAATCAAAACATCCTGTTTGCAACTAGGTCACAAGTGCTGCCACTGAATGGGTGGGTGTGTGTGGGGCACAATTTTTGGAAAAAAGGGAGGCTCCGCTTGGAGTAACCCTTGCTTGCTGTGTTTTTTAAAAATGATACAAGATGAACAGATCTGAAGGCAAGATGAAGGCAACATCATGTCTCCGCCTGCACTTTCCTCACAAACCTGCATTTTTCCAGGGACACCCTACTCAACACCGTCTACAGACAGCAGCCAGATCTCTGTCCCTCAGATGTGGACAAATAAAAGGCCATTTCCTGCGACCCATGACAAAGCTAAGAGGTTGACTTTATCCCTCTGTAAGCTCTTGGCTACGGAAATGCTGCCTTTCCGCATGGTGGACACACAGGATTTTAGAGACCTTATGTCTGTCACTGTGCCCCAGTACCAGATGCCCAGTCGCCACTACTTCTCTAAGAAAGGTGTGCCTGCGCTACACCAGCATGTCGCACACAACATCACCGCTTCCTTGAGAAACTCTGTGTGTGAACAGGTGCATTTCACCACCGATACTTGGACCAGTAAGCATGGATAGGGACGTTACATGTCGCTGACTGGGCACTGGCAAACTATGGTGAGAGATGGAGAAGGGTCTGCTGTACAAGTCTTGCCGTCCCCACGAGTTGTTTCAATCCTTGTTCTGTATGTAGAAGTTAATACACTGCTTCTGCCTCTTCAACCTCGTGTGGGTCCTCCACCTTGGCGCAAACCCTGTGTGGTCAGGCCACCCTTCCAAGCAACTGCGCACAAGGACTACCACACACCTCCTTACTAAGCTGGCAGCAGAGCTCAATGCCATCAGGCGGTCAAAGTTTTACTTTGAAATGTATGGGAAATGTGAGTCACACCGCTATTCCAGAGAATAGGAGTCAGGCAGGGTCAAAACATTAATTGAGAAACAGGAACAGAATGGGACGGCCAGGACTTAATCTGAAAACAAGCAGAGGTGAAATGCGGATCGGCCAACAAGGTACATAAACAGCAAGCAGGAAAAGTAGTCAGGTAACAAGCACACAAAATCATAAAACTGAACTGAGGGTAAAATTAACCAGAGGTTCATAGCTATGTCTGGAAGTGGTCTGCAGACAGGATGGGCATAAAAAAGGGTGTGGTGTCTTCCCATTGGTTGTAGCTGAATGATGGTATTTCATCTGTGAGATACCCACCAGCTACATTCAGCCAGAGATTCTGCATCTGTCAAGGTAATGCAGCCCAGTGGGTGAGCATAACCTGCGTCCACCTGCGCCGCTGGCATGGACTCTTCTCCCATCATCAGCACTATTCATGAAAGGAACACGTTGTAACCTGGCGACCGTAGTACAAATTGACAGAGCGGACTCCGTTGGTGACTTAACAGCCGTGTGCGGCAATGATGCAAACCTGGCTGCGGGCCATCGTCAGGGCAATGTGACACACGTGCCTTGTATGGCTCACGTGTTGAACCTCATTCTCCAGCAATTTTTAAAACACCATCATGGCCTACATGGCCTTGTGCAGCGTGCACGCTCGCTATGTGCTCACTTCCATCTTGCGTACACAGCAGCTCAACAACTTTCGTCGCTACAGAAGTCTTTAGGTCTGGTGGTTAAACGCCTGAAATGCGATGTGCCCATACGCAGGAATTTGAATCTGCACATGTTGCAGCGTTTGTGGCAGCACCGCCGAACCCTGCTGCAATACGTTATGACATATAGCCTGGGATAACTTGATCCAGAGGTGGTGCAGATCATGCTGCTGGAGTGGTGTCAGATCAAGGACCTATGCACCCTGCTACACAGTTTACAAATGTCGACGAAGATGTTTAGCACTGGCAATGTCATTCTCAGCGTGACAATTCTGGTCATCTACATGATGGAGCACACTGTAATTATTATTCGGAGTCAGGTGTTGGGACAAAAGGAAGGGGAGGAAGTACAGGAGGAGTCATATGCGTAAGGGATAACAAGATCTACGAGGTCCAGATGGTCAGCGGCACCTAGGCGGCAGTCATGGTGAGGGAGAGGGATTAACAAGGGCGCATAGTATCAGCAAAAAGTGTTGAGGAAGGTGTAGGAGCCCATGAAGAAATGGAGGACGAACTGGCGATGGGCATGGAAGACTCAGCAGATGAGTGAGAGCTTGCTCACATTTCGGTTGTGCGAGGTTGTGGGGAGAGGGCAGAGGAAGGAGGCACGATTCTCACCTCTCTGCCACCAACACACCAAGGACTTGGTCCTCCTGGATGCACAAGACACATGAGCGCCTTCTTGCTGCACTACCTACAACATGACCCTCGGATTGTACGAATTCAACGTAATCCTGAATACTGGGTTGCCACACTGTTAGATCCCCGGTACAAGACAAAATTTGGCGAAATAATTCCTGCCATAGAAATGGACGCACGTATACAGGAGTATCTGCAGAATGTGGTACGCAATCTTAGATCTGCTTTTCCACTAAACACCAGTGCTGCACAGAGTGAATCTCAACGCTTTGTCATGGATAGGAGGAAATGGTCTTTTACCTGTCCATATCTGAGGGACCAAGGGCTGGCTGCTGTGCTGAGATGGCGTTGAGTACGGTGTCCCTGCAGAGTTGCACTTTTGGTCATATACCAAAATGAGTTGAAAAAGGACAGATGCTGGTGGAAAGGGGAACAGGTGTGTTGGAAAGGGGAAAAAAGTTTTGGTCCGTGGATTTGGTGGTTAAGCAACAGTAACATTTGCTGAAGAAACACCATCTGTTACAGTGGGACTGGCAGATTTGGATAAGGTGGTATATACTATGTTACCGCTATATAACGAAAATTAATAAGAAAAGAAAGAGAAAGGTATATATCCCCATCAGCAGTCAGTGTCCACCGTGCTCCCAGTTGGAAAAGGAGAGGTTGGCAACTGGAAGGTTTGGTGGAGGATACAGAGCTGTGTGGCTATGAAACTAATAGTAGCCTGAACCGAGTTAGACGCCATTCGGATCTGGAGACTGGGAGCCCTGTTAGCGTCACAGGGTCCACATGCCCACCCAGCCCAGGAACTCCCTGTTAACAACACAGGGGCCATTGAGTACGCTGACCGTGTGCGTAGGGGCCACACCTGTGGACAGCAGGCGCATCAGCAGCAGCAGGCCTGTTAATGCCACTGGGCTGCACAAGCAAGACTGGTAGGACAGGAGCTGGTCTTAACCGTTCTGCGTTACCAACTGTGGTGGTGGCCTGCATCGACACCCTATCCCTGCCTACCTCTGGCCTAAAGCCGCAATGGGTTCAACACATGGAGGTGTGCTCTTTCGGAGCATAATAGAAGACTGCGCACCTCCTTGTTGGCTCCAGCCCCTTTTATAACCTGGGTCCGCCCCAAACCAGGGTGAACCACAATGCACCTCCTGGAGACAAAAGTAGAGTGACACGTCATGAGTGGCATAACTAGCGTCCTATTTGGAACCGCAACTTCAATGATGACCTCATGGCTGCCATGACCCAAACACCTCACCAGTCATCGTCTGACCATCAATAATGCGGTGACAAGTCATAGGGGCGGGCCTCTGCAAGCCATTTGGGAGTGGCCTGGCCACATCGTCAGGACACCTGATGCCCTGTGGTCTATATGGGACCCCCACATCAGGGGCAGGGCCAAAGAGTTCATTACCGGACATAGTCTCTGATGCAGTAAGTGCCTGAGCATGCTCAGTAGCATGAAATACAGTGTCTGAAAAAAGACTATCAGCTTTATGGTGTCTAGGCACAACACAGGACCTAGACCCGGCACGGAGTGCAAGTACCTGTGGAAAGAGGCTTTTCCCACTAAGTGTGGGAGCATGCGCTGTATCCCGAAATGAAGACTTAGCCTCAGCAATGGCACATTCAGGCTGAGCATACTCACTAGGCGAAACACTGTAGTTAGGCTGCAGCTGGGGTAAATCGGCACACGCATGCGCACTAGCTGCCTCTCCACACTTAGACGTGGAGGAGAAATTGCTCTTCGGGTGTGAACTTGGAGATGCTGTCTATGAACAGAAGGAAAAGCTAAAGGAAGCCTCACTTTCTATCCCTCCGAATTATCAAATGCAGCAATGAATTCCCTGAGTTTGCTATAACATTAGCGTAGCAAAATGTGCATGAGGGTGTCATGTAGAGGTGCTAGAAATAGCTTGGCACCAGTGGGGCACTAATGGAATACAACAGCCAGTTCTATGATGCCACTAAATGGCAGTATTTTTTGCTATCATTATAGCTTATTAAAAACAGAGCAGGAGGTTGTCATGCAGAGGTGCTGCACATAGATTTGCAGTAGTGTGAATAGACAAAAGTACAATAGCCACGTTTAGGATACAACTAGGTACACTGAGTGTTTGCTAGTATAATGGCTGAGTTTAAAAAAGTTTGAGTGTGCAATGCAGGCAGACGTGCTGCAAATAACGTTCCAATACTGTGAATTGACAAAAGTACAATAGCCACGTTTAGGATACAACTAGGTACAGTGAGTGTTTGCTAGTATAATGGCTGAGTTTAAAAATGTTTGAGTGTGCAATGCAGGCAGATGTGCTGCAAATAACGTTCCAATACTGTGAATTGACAAAAGTACAATAGCCACGTTTAGGATGCCACTAGGTACACTGAGTGTTTGCTAGTATAATGGCTGAGTTTAAAAAAGTTAGAGTGTGCAATGCAGGCAGACGTGCTGCAAATATCGTTCCAATACTGTGAATAGACAAAAGTACAATAGCCACGTTTAGGATACAACTAGGTACACTGAGTGTTTGCTAGTATAATGGCTGAGTATAAAAAAGTTAGAGTGTGCAATGCAGGCAGACGTGCTGCAAATATCGTTCCAATACGGTGAATAGACAAAAGTACAATAGCCACGTTTAGGATACAACTAGGTACACTGAGTGTTTGCTAGTATAATGGCTGAGTTTAAAAAAGTTAGAGTGTGCAATGCAGGCAGACGTGCTGCAAATAACGTTCCAATACTGTGAATAGACAAAAGTACAATAGCCACGTATAGGATGCCACTAGGTACACTGAGTGTTTGCTAGTATAATGGCTGAGTTTAAAAAAGTTTGAGTGTGCAATGCAGGCAGATGTGCTGCAAATAACGTTCCAATACTGTGAATTGACAAAAGTACAATAGCCACGTTTAGGATACAACTAGGTACACTGAGTGTTTGCTAGTATAATGGCTGAGTTTAAAAAAGTTAGAGTGTGCAATGCAGGCAGACGTGCTGCAAATAACGTTCCAATACTGTGAATTGACAAAAGTACAATAGCCACGTTTAGGATACAACTAGGTACACTGAGTGTTTGCTAGTATAATGGCTGAGTTTAAAAAAGTTAGAGTGTGCAATGCAGGCAGACGTGCTGCAAATAACGTTCCAATACTGTGAATAGACAAAAGTACAATAGCCACGTTTAGGATACAACTAGGTACAGTGAGTGTTTGCTAGTATAATGGCTGAGTTTAAAAAAGTTAGAGTGTGCAATGCAGGCAGACGTGCTGCAAATAACGTTCCAATACTGTGAATTGACAAAAGTACAATAGCCACGTTTAGGATGCCACTAGGTACAGTGAGTGTTTGCTAGTATAATGGCTGAGTTTAAAAAAGTTAGAGTGTGCAATGCAGGCAGACGTGCTGCAAATAACGTTCCAATACTGTGAATTGACAAAAGTACAATAGCCACGTTTAGGATACAACTAGGTACACTGAGTATTATAACAGTTTTCATTAATGGGGGGGAGTCAGAATCAACCATATTACAGCCTAGTATTCAAGTGCAATAGGCCCCCAATCTTACCAAATGGAAACATACTCCTCAAACGTGATAAAACAGTGTGGTGCCACACAATGGAGTTTTAATGCTATACTTTATTAGAAAAAGATATCACAACAATCACCAACATACAATGTAAACATACTGACATAAAGGCTAAAAGGAGTAACCAAGCTGTATGGGGATCCAGGTATAGCAGTGATCTAGCCCACACGTATATTACAATCAAGGGTGGCAGTGGATACCATACCCATAGTGTGCAGGACAGGAACGTAATCCCCCACCAGTCTGGACATAAGGATGAACTGGCATGCATATACACCGTGCCAGGTGATTAACAACACCCCTGCAGCGGGCCAGTAGAATCATACATACCAAGTTGGTCAGACGAGTGGGGAGGTATACCAGGGATCGCAGGCCCGACGCGCGTTTCGGCACACCTTTCTCAAGGGCCGTTGCACGTTGTCTGTTGATCGCCAGATATGGCCCTTAAATACCCCAAATGATCCTCCTCCGCCCGCCCACCCGTCGCGCCATCATTGCGCTCACCTGCGGCGAGCTCCGGGTCCTATGTGCAGACACTCGGCGGCGATTCACGGCACTCCACGCATGCGCCGGAGCCCAAGCTCCGTGACGTCATTAACGCATGCGTGGAACCGAAGAGAACGCCGCCAGGCGCCCGCACCCGAGGGCAGAGCCTACAGCGTGAGCGCGGATACGCAAGCAAGGGGGCGGGACTAAAGGTAGGTAATAATGGTATTGTGTACACGCATCGCGCTCCCACTGACAGCACCCCGACCGGCAACCAGACCCAATGTATGGGGCAGATCGGAAGGCAAACAGTGATCACGCCACATATAAGCTACACCAGCAATGTTCCAATTGATATGGGAGGACAGCCAAAAAGATACGGCCCCATGAGCAGAGCCCTGTACATAATGTGGTCAACAAAACAGATCCACTATATGGAAAAACCATCAAATAGTTTAAAACACCCTCATTACATCATCATAAAGAAACCATTAAGGATCTGAGGACCCCATTAACATATATATTTATATAGAGGGCACTAATCACACATCAATACCTCGTGGTCTACGTATTCAGGTATTTCCTTCATTTTCTATCAATGAGGAATGGTTCATTAACGCCTGGGAAGAAAGTGCTAATGCATGTTCAAAACACTTCATGGAACTTCTTATTAAACTCAATGAAGTGAATGTGGGAGAAATGGAGGTGGAGATTGAGGCCATCCAAGAGAAAATTAAAAAGGAGTTAACAGAGGAACAACTGGCAAAGTTCAATACTGAAATAGAGGGAGATTTTGTCAAGTGGGAAAATGAGATCAGAAGTACCAAAACTAAGAAACTGCAAAGGGATAAGAATGACCATAGTAACAAACAAGTCTATAGATGGAAGAAGGGCCATCCTGGCCAAATGTACCATGGGAGACCCCGATCAATCTCTATGTCATCCCGTACCTCTGGGGAGAGTTTGGGGATGGAGGATAAGGAAGATGATTCAACGAATCAAAATAGAAAAAATAATGACTTCCCCAAAAATAATCGAGGAACGACACAGGGAAAGAGAAAGGGTATCTCACCCACTCTATCCCTAGAACAACGCAGTAAAAAGAACCAACTTCAGGTAATTAATCTCTCAACTCACATGCTGACAGAGGCACAGACTCAGGTTCTCCAACTGGGCCTGTCCTTTGTACCAACGGGCACCTTTGATCTGTTCACTGCTGTGAAGGATCTTCATCTTTATGCCCGTAAAATGCTTTTGCATAGGTTACACCATAAAGCTAAGAGGGGAAGTGAGAACCTGACTGACAGAGAACAGGAGGCTATTTCAGTATTGGAGGACCTAGAGAGGGAGGGCGAGCTGGGCATGTCTGGGGTGTTTCCCCGTGAGATTCTCCCAAGATCTACCACGTTCCCCCCACTGTCCCTTTGTCCACAAATAGAGATTTTCGTCAGACTAGTCACCAAAGAATTTGAACAAATCCCTAAATATAGTTCTAGCGAAAACCTGACAAAACAACAGCGGTTGGCGATTAGGGAACTACAGAACATGACGGATATTGTGATTAAAAATGCGGACAAGGGGGGGAACGTGGTGATTTGGCCAGTCCTCAAATATGAACGTGAGGCATTTAAGCAACTCAATAATAGGGAGACATACACCAGACTTGACAGCAACCCTACCCCGGACTTTAGGTTGAAACTAACATCCATTCTTGATGAGGCAGTTCTGGATGGGATCATAACATCAAGGGTTAGAGATGGATTGTTGGTTAAAACACCAAAATTACCTACCTTCTATCTATTACCGAAGGTACACAAGGATGCCGCCAATCCCCCGGGACGGCCCATTGTCTCGGGGATTGGCGGCCTTTGTGGGCCGATCTGTACATTTGTAGACTTTTATTTAAAGCCTCTAGTACAGAACCTTCCATCATACCTGAAAGACACGAATGACCTCCTCAAGAAATTGGATGGTATCCATGTTGATGCGGACATGTGGCTCGTTACGGCGGACGTAGAGTCCCTGTATACTTGCATCGAGCACGAACAGGGTCTAGAGGCTTGTAGACACTTCCTGTTGGGAGGGTCTTTGGAGGGATCTCTTTGTGAGCTGATTTTGGTGCTCCTCGAATTTATTCTCCACCATAACGTCTTTACTTTTAAAGACCGATTTTTTCTGCAGAGGCGGGGCACCGCCATGGGGGCAGCATGTGCACCATCTTACGCAGGACTGTTCCTGGGCAGGTGGGAGCAGACGGTATTACACGAGCTTCCGCTTGCCCAGAGAATAGTCTGCTGGTATCGTTACATAGACGACGTGCTGTTCCTGTGGCATGGTGCCCGTCCTCTGCTTGATACTTTCATGGATAATCTTAATCAAAATAACAGGAATATTCGGTTAACCTATAAGGCTGACCAGAGAAAAATAGAATTTTTGGACGTTATGGTGGAGGTGGGGGAGGGAGGTACAATTGAGACAGATCTTTTTAGAAAGGCCACATCTGTTAATGCGTTTCTACACGCAACATCTGCTCACCAGAGATCCACAATCAGGGACATCCCCACGGGACAATTTCTGAGGGCAAAAAGAATATGCTCTACGCCCCAGAAGTTTGAGAAACAGGCCAAAGACCTGAGTGCTCGCTTCAAGGATCGGGGGTACGGAGCCCGCGGTATTAGACAAGGTTATCTGAGAGCCAAACATAGTCCCAGGGAACAATTGTTATATGGCCCGAGAGCAACAAGTAGGGAGGAAGGGGGGAATCAAACCAGATTCATTTCCACATTCAATGGGCAGTGGGGGCGGGTGAGAGATGCCCTAACAAGACATTGGTCAGTCCTACAAACAGACCCAATTCTGGCCACAGACCTACCGGGGGCCCCTCTGGTGACATCTAGGAGGGGTAGGTGCCTAAGGGACCTCCTTGTGGATAGCCACTATGTGGCCAAGACACAGGGCGGCCTCTTTGGACACAGTGCCCCCAGGGTGGGATGTTTCACTTGTGGGGAGTGTTTGGCGTGCGGATCCGGCAACATTATTAGAGGTAAGGAGTTTGTTTCAGCCGATAAAAAACTACGGTTTCAAATCAAGAACTATATCACATGTAGTAGTACGCATGTTATCTACTATGCAAAATGCCCGTGTGACTTAATTTACGTAGGCCTTACCTCTAGACAGTTGCGGGTCCGCATCCGAGAACACGTCCGGGATATCCTCAAGGCTCCTTCAGTGACGGACCTCACCCTTCTCAGGTCCCTCCCCAGGCACTTTAAGGTTCATCACAACTGCGATCCAACAGGATTGAAGGTGATGGGGATCGACCTGATTAAGGGTGGTATAAGAGGGGGTAATTTGAAGCTGGCTCTATCCAGACTGGAAACCCGGTGGATTTTCAGTCTGGGGACTCTCTCCCCGAGGGGTTTAAACGAGCAATTAAGCTTTGCCCCTTTCCTGAACACATAGGGGGTCCCTAACATGTATACCCATAATTATTCATGCTCCCATTGATATGTGGATTGAGTACTCTGAGTATTCTGTTATCTGTGGGTACATTTACCTCGGTTCTGTATATCCTGCGATTGTTTTTAGCACTATGTTTTTTATTTGATTTTAATTGCATGTTGTGTGTTTTCCTGTAGTAACAGTTGTAACTGAAGATCCGCCAAGTGCCCCTTTCGTACCTCCGAATTCTATGGGACCAGGAAGATGACATGAGTGATGCACTGCTCTTTGGATGCGAACTTCTTTGCATATTCTATTTTGTATATTATGCATGTAATTTAATAATTTAATATTTCATCTAACTTGGTCCTTATTGAAAATATGAGTCTCCTGCCACCTCCTTGTTTAGTGGTGTAGGGTTATGGACTTTACCAGCCTTATTGTTCTAGTATTGATGTGTGATTAGTGCCCTCTATATAAATATATATGTTAATGGGGTCCTCAGATCCTTAATGGTTTCTTTATGATGATGTAATGAGGGTGTTTTAAACTATTTGATGGTTTTTCCATATAGTGGATCTGTTTTGTTGACCACATTATGTACAGGGCTCTGCTCATGGGGCCGTATCTTTTTGGCTGTCCTCCCATATCAATTGGAACATTGCTGGTGTAGCTTATATGTGGCGTGATCACTGTTTGCCTTCCGATCTGCCCCATACATTGGGTCTGGTTGCCGGTCGGGGTGCTGTCAGTGGGAGCGCGATGCGTGTACACAATACCATTATTACCTACCTTTAGTCCCGCCCCCTTGCTTGCGTATCCGCGCTGACGCTGTAGGCTCTGCCCTCGGGTGCGGGCGCCTGGCGGCGTTCTCTTCGGTTCCACGCATGCGTTAATGACGTCACGGAGCTTGGGCTCCGGCGCATGCGTGGAGTGCCGTGAATCGCCGCCGAGTGTCTGCACATAGGACCCGGAGCTCGCCGCAGGTGAGCGCAATGATGGCGCGACGGGTGGGCGGGCGGAGGAGGATCATTTGGGGTATTTAAGGGCCATATCTGGCGATCAACAGACAACGTGCAACGGCCCTTGAGAAAGGTGTGCCGAAACGCGCGTCGGGCCTGCGATCCCTGGTATACCTCCCCACTCGTCTGACCAACTTGGTATGTATGATTCTACTTGCCCGCTGCAGGGGTGTTGTTAATCACCTGGCACGGTGTATATGCATGCCAGTTCATCCTTATGTCCAGACTGGTGGGGGATTACGTTCCTGTCCTGCACACTATGGGTATGGTATCCACTGCCACCCTTGATTGTAATATACGTGTGGGCTAGATCACTGCTATACCTGGATCCCCATACAGCTTGGTTACTCCTTTTAGCCTTTATGTCAGTATGTTTACATTGTATGTTGGTGATTGTTGTGATATCTTTTTCTAATAAAGTATAGCATTAAAACTCCATTGTGTGGCACCACACTGTTTTATTAGGTACACTGAGTGTTTGCTAGTATAATGGCTGAGTTTAAAAAAGTTAGAGTGTGCAATGCAGGCAGACGTGCTGCAAATAACGTTCCAATACTGTGAATTGACAAAAGTACAATAGCCACGTTTAGGATACAACTAGGTACACTGAGTGTTTGCTAGTATAATGGCTGAGTTTAAAAAAGTTAGAGTGTGCAATGCAGGCAGACGTGCTGCAAATATTGTTCCAATACTGTGAATAGACAAAAGTACAATAGCCACGTTTAGGATACAACTAGGTACACTGAGTGTTTGCTAGTATAATGGCTGAGTATAAAAAAGTTAGAGTGTGCAATGCAGGCAGACGTGCTCTGCAAATGTCTTTGCACTAGTGGGACTATAGCAAAGTCCAATAGCCACGTTTAGGATGCCACTAGGTACACTGAGTGTTTGCTAGTAAAATTGCTTAGTTTAAAAAAGTTTGAGTGTGCAATGCAGGCAGACGTGCTCTGCAAATGTCTTTGCACTAGTGGGACTATAGCAAAGTCCAATAGCCACGTTTAGGATGCCACTAGGTACACTGAGTGTTTGCTAGTATAATGGCTTAGTTATAATGAGTTGGAGTGTGCAGAGGACAAGAGGGTACAGTGGCAGGATTGTGGTGCTCTGGGTAGAGGAATGGAAGCCTGCCTTTCTATTCCCTCCTAATGGTGAAATGCAGGGAGGAAATCCCTGACCTTGGCTACACAGACGCTGTTGCTGTTTGCAGGACCTGTCACCTATGGCTCTCTGACCCTGCCGGTTTGAGCCCTTAAAAGGACTGCTATAAAGTGCTCTCCCTATGCTGTCTAACGCTGTGTATGCAGCGCATACAGCTGTATCGGCTATAGGACTCAGGAGGACGGAGCTGCGACAGTGATGTCTGACAGCAAAGACGCAGAAGGCAGATAATGGCGTCCTGGAAGAAAATGTCCGGTTTTATAATGCAGGGACATGTGACATGGACATCCTATCACACATGCCGTTGCTTCTCTGGCTCAAAGTCCACTTAGCTGTGTGTGTGTCTGGGATTGGCTGACATGCTGGCCCGCCCCACAAGACGCGCGCGCTTAGGGAAGGAAGACAAGAAAAAAAAAAAAAAAAATGGCGATCGCCATTATACAAACAGCAGTGATCTGAAGGCGCTGTTCACGCACACTATACACTGAAATGTCATAATAGTGTGATTCACAGAGTGACTTACACTATTACAGCAGAAACCAAGCTAGGAGTTTGCTGTTTTTTTGCTGCTAGAACCGATCTCGAACGTTTCTAGAACTATCGAGCTTTTGCAAAAAGCTTGAGTTCTAGTTCGATCTAGAACAGGCCCCAAAATCACTCGAGCCTAGAACTGGAGAACCACGAACCACGAACCGCGCTCAACTCTACTCATAACTCATACCCTTGTAGTCAATTACAACCTCCCCCCTCCCCTTCTTCACAAATGCGCAGTCGCAGGCGTGCGTTCCATTAGCCTCACTGCATTCCACTCCCATACAGGAAGTGGGCGCAGCTATTACTACGGTCGCACATAAAAGAACCCACGGCCACCACTGCACACAGCTGACTCCACCACAGGAGACCCACTTCTACACCAACGCAGGTAAGACAGGATCGGCACCTCTATGCTCCCATTACAATCAGGCTCAGTCACCATGTGATAACGCTCTCAACTCTTTAGTTGCAGGCTCCCCTTGCTTCACCTCCACTGGCTGTGCTGCCATTTCCTTTCCCCCCCTGGAAGGTATACTTTATTACACTATTTTCCTGTTTCTCTCTTCCCCCTTTTCCCATAACCTACCTTTATCTGCATTTGTCGGGTATCTATATGCTATTTACATCATAGTTTTATTCATTAATCTGGAAGGGAAGAGTGCCCGTGAGAGTGCTGAACTGCGGAGAGCAAAAGGTTAAGCTGCCCCGATTTGCCACCATTGATAAGCTGTTCACAGTAGATACACATGCTATCCATACAGCAGCATCCACCATTACTTTACCCCACTCATTCTGTGACAGCACACCAAGTCAGCCAGAGGAGTGGTGTAAGGAATTACACGTAGGCACTGACTCCACACCTTCACATCACAAGAAGGGAGTCTACAGGGTCGTGCAAGAATACGAGCAAGTCTTCAGCAAACATCCGCTAGACTTTGGGAGAATAAAAGGGGTCCAACACTACATCCCTACAAGTGCACACCCACCCATCAAAGAGAAATATACGCCAATACCACCAGCACATTACCAGTGTACCAAGGACATGTTGAGCAACATGAAGGAGGCTGGGGTTATCCGTGACAGTTGTAGCCTCTGGGCAGCTCCGTTGGTCCTGTTCCCTTTCTTTGAGCTTCCTAATTCTATCGCCTACTCTGCGTATGGCTGGGACATGTTCAATGACTTGGAATCTTAATTGGGCCACTGTGTGATTATGCCTCTGGGCAGCTCCGTTGGTCCTGTTAAAGAAGGACGGTAACACTCCCCTGTATTGAGGAATCGCTAGCGTCATTGAGAACTGCAAATTATTTTTCTACCCATGATCTCACTAGTCGCTATTGGCAAGTGTCCGTTGCTGAGGCAGACCGGGAGAAGACCGCCTTCGCCACCCCGATGGGTGTCTGGGAGTTCAAAAGCATGCCCTTCGAGCTGTGCAATGCGCCAGGAACCTTCCAGAGGCTGATGGAATGCTCTTTGGGACACCGTAACTTTGAAATGGTACTGCTATACCTAGATGATGTTATTGTTTATTCTAAAGCAAACAAGACTTTAGGGTGTATAAAAAGGGAGATTAGATCCCGTGATCCTAACGTATTGTTACACTTCTATAAATCACTTGTAAGGCCACATCTGGAATATGGGAACCAGTTTTGGGCTCCACATTTTAAAAAGGACATTCAGAAGTTAGAGTCAGTTCAAAGGCGGTCAACTAGACTACTACAAGGAATGGAAGGCCTCCCATATGATGACAGGTTGAAAAAATTATTAAGTGATTATTGGCTGTAATGGGGCTTTCTGGCTGGTGCCAGCCTCTCTTCTTAGCACACAGGAACCACAATCCCTACACCATTCAATGGATTCTCTCATCCCAGCCCAGTAAAACTACATATTTCACACAGTCATAAGCAGCCCATGGGAATTCACCTGGATTCAAACCAATAACAGCTCATAGACCAAACAATCAATCTACCACTGGACCAAAGACAGGAAGCTAAATCCACTGCCTGCGGTAACTAACTTAATCCTATAGGCTACTCACACAACAAACCCAAGAGAAAGGAAAAAAAACATGGCTTCGATTATCCATCCAATGAAAACGCATAACCATTGTGAGCCATTGGACAATGCAATTGGACACATGGTGACATGGTGCACGGCCCAATAAATCAAGTCTGTACTTCATATTCACGGTTTAAGCCCTTGGGTTCTAATGTGCCCAGAGTACTTATCCAGAAAGATTCCCTTTCTTTGAGCTAAGTACAAGTCAACAATACATTGTAAGCAGATTCTATTACCAGTCCCACACCATTTTGTGCCGCATAATCACACAGTGACCCAATTAAGATTCCAAGTCATCGAACATGTCCTAGCCATACACAGAGGAGGCGATAGAATTAGGAAGCTCAAAAAAAGGGAATCTTTCTGGATATACTGTATACTCTGGGCATATTGGAACCCAAGGGCTTAAACCATGAATATGAAGTACAGACTTGAATCATAGGGCCGTGCATGGACATAATAGACAAAATTCTAATAGGCAGGACAGGTAATAAGGAGCACAAGGGATATGCTAAAATGTGTTGTGTGACAAGACAGACACAGGAAAGGACAGGATAACAGGTGTAGGGACCAACAAGGTGAGACAAGGGATATCAGGATAAGGTAAAGTAGGTATGAATGTTGTAATGGGGCAGGCATAGGGAATTGTATGCGAATCTGAATTACAATAAGTCACTAAGGAATGGAATATGTGAGTGTGTGCCTAATGTAAACTAATATTGTACTGGCAAAATTATAGATGGAAAGGGAGAAGGGGAGGGGGGAGAGGGGAGGCTGTAATTGACTACAAGGGTATGAGTTATGAGTGATCATAGGGATAGAGTTACATAAGTGGAAAAACGTATGGAGGACCGGATGTGTAAGTGCATACCTTATACAAACCTATAGAGTGCTGACGGGTGAGAGTGTGATGTTAGATATAAGACATCCTATAGTGAATAGTGAGCCGTAATCAAGTGCAACAGGGATATTTCACGTGATTATGGGAACCTGGAAGGTAAAGAAAGGGGAGAAAAAACTGTTAGACAAGGTAATCAGACATAATGTAACCAGTTGATCAGACATGACAAACATGACAAATAAAAAACAAGGAAAAATGGAACTCCATACATAGTGGAACCATATATAGTGTGAACACGAAAAAGAACCGGGCGTTAGAAAAAATGTGCACTGCCCAATGAATCAAGTCTGTTCTTCATATTCATGGTTTAAGCCCTTGGGTTCCAACGTGCCCAGAGTATATATCCAGAAAGATTCCCTTTCTTTGAGCGTCCTAATTCTATCGCCTCCTCTGCGTATGGCTGGGACATGTTCGATGACTTGGAATCTTAATTGGGCAACTGTGTGATTATGCGTCACAAAATGGTGTGGGACTGTTAATAGAATCTGCTTACAACGTATTGTTGACTTGTACTTAGCTCAAAGAAAGGGAATCTTTCTGGATATAAACTCTGGGCACATTAGAACCCAAGGGCTTAAACCGTCAATATGAAATACAGACTTGATTCATTGGGCCGTGCACCATGTCACCATGTGTGCAATTGCATTGTCCAATGGCTCACAATGGTTATGTGTTTTCATTGGATGGATAATCGAAGCCATGTTTTTTTCCTTTCTCTTGGGTTTGTTGTGTGAGTAGCCTATAGGATTAAGTTAGTTACCGCAGGCAGTGGATTTAGCTTCCTGTCTTTGGTCCAGTGGTAGATTGACTGTTTGGTCTATGAGCTGTTATGGGTTTTAATCCAGGTGAATGCCCATAGGCTGCTTATGACTATGTGAAATATGTAGTTTTACTGGCCTGGGATGAGAGAATCCATCGAAGCATGGTGTAGGGATTGTGGTTCCTGTGTGCTAAGAAGAAAGGCTGGTACCAGCCAGAAAGCCCCATTACAGCCAATAATCAACCGCGAGCTGCTGGAACTCGTTGCTCTAGATCATGTCAAACTCACACCAAGCAGGTATAGATACACGTATGCACTTACGATGGTAGACAACTACTCAAGATTTATGGTTGTGGTACAAGTTAAAGATCTAATGGCACATACTGCAGCGTAGTTCGTCCAAGCACACTTATGCAGACCTCATGGCTGCCCAGATAGAGTCCTCACAGATCAAGGCCCTGCCTTTGAAGCGGAAATCTTCAAGGAGTTCTGCAGCTTTTACCAATGCAGGAAGATATGCACTACACCCTACCATGCCCAAACCAATGGTCATCAACCTGCTCAAGACTCTACCCCATATTCCAGATGTGGCCCTACAAGTGATTTATAGAGGGGTAACAATACGTTGGGATCACGGGATATAATCTCTCTTTTTATAGCGATTCCTCAATACGGGGGAGTGGTGCCGTCCTTCTTCTTTAACAGGACCAACGGAGCTGCCCAGAGGCTACAACTGTCACGGATAACCCCAGCCTCCTTCATGTTGCTCAACATATCCTTGGTACACTGTTAATGTGCTGGTGGTATTGGTTTATATCTCTCTTTGATGGGTGGGTGTGCACTTGTAGGGATGTAGTGTTGGGCCCCTTTTATTCTCCCAAAGTCTGTTTGCTGAAGACTTGCTCGTATTCTTGCAAGACCCTGTAGACTCCCTTCTTCTGATGTGAAGGTGTGGAGTCAGTACCTACGTGTAATTCCTTACACCACTCCTCTGGCTGACTTGGTGAGCTGTCACTGAATGGGTGGGGTGAAGTAATGGTGGATGCTAAAGTATGAATAGCATGTGTATCTACTGTGAACAGCTTATCAATGGTGGCAAATCGGGGCAGCTTAACCTTTTGCTCTCCGCAGTTCAACACTCTCACGGGCACTCTTCCCTTCCGTATTAATGAATAAAACTATGATGTAAATAGCATATAGATACACGACAAATGCAGATAAAGGTAGGTTATGGGAAAAGGGGGAAGAGAGAAACAGGAAAATAGTGTAATAAAGTCTAACTTCCAGGGGGGAGAGAAAATGGCAGCACAGCCAGTGGAGGTGAAGCAAGGGGAGCCTGCAACTAAAGAGTTGAGAGCGTTATCACATGGTGACTGAGCCTGATTGTAATGGGAGCATAGAGGTGCCGATCCTGTCTTACCTGTGTTGGTGTAGAAGTGGGTCTCCTGTGGTGGAGTCAGCTGTGTGCAGTGGTGGCTGTGGGTTCTTTTATGTGCGACCGTAGTAATAGCTGCGCCCACTTCCTGTATGGGAGTGGAATGCAGTGAGTCTATTTGAACGCACGCCTGCGCATTTGTGAAGAACGGGAGGGGGGAGGCTGTAATTGACTACAAGGGTATGAGTTATGAGTGATCATAGGGATAGTGTTACATAAGTGGAAAAACCTATGGAGGACCGGATGTGTAAGTGCATACCTTATACAAACCTCCACAAGTCGCCACCACTGACAACCCCCGGACTAGTCCGGCCCGGCACCGGGTGTCCCATAGCCCTGGGGTGGGCGAGTCAGTTACATAAGTGGAAAAACCTATGGAAGACCGGATGTGTAAGTGCATACCTTACACAAACCTATAGAGTGATGACGGGTGAGAGTGTGATGTTAGATACAAGACATCCTATAGTGAATAGTGAGCCGTAATCAAGTGCAGCAGGGATATTTCACGTGACTATGGGAACCTGCAAAGTAAAGAAAGGGGAGAAAAAAAGGTTAGACAAGGTAATCAGACATAATGTAACCAGTTGATCAGACATGACAAATAAAAAACAAGGAATAATGGAACTCCATACAAAGTGGAACCACATATAGTGTGAACACGGAAAAGAACCGGGAGTTAGAAAAAATGTTCATGAACCAATGCTGCACTTGATTATGGCTCACTATTCACTATAGGATGTCTTGTATCTAACATCACACTCTCACCCGTCAGCACTCTATAGGTTTGTATAAGGTATGCACTTACACATCCGAGTGGTGTCAGGAATTACACGTAGGCACTGACTCCACACCTTCACATCACAAGAAGGGGGTCAACAGGGTAGTGCAAGAATACGAGCAAGTCTTTAGCAAACATCCGCTAGACTTTGGGTGAATAAAAGGGGTCCAACACTACATCCCCACAGGTGTACATTCACCCATCAAAGAGAGATATAAGCCAATACCACCTGCACATTACCAGTGTACCAAGTTGAACAACATGAAGGAGGCTGGAGTTATCCGTAACAGTTGTAGCCTCTGGGCAGCTCCGTTGGTACTGTTAAAGAAGAAGGACGGCACCACTCTCGCGTATTGAGGAATCGCTAGCTGCATTGAGAACTGCAAATTATTTTTCTACCCTTGATCTCACTAGTCGCTATTGGCAAGTGTCCTTTGCTGAGGCAGACCGGGAGAAGACCGCCTTCGCCACCCCGATGGGTCTCTGCGAGTTCAAGAGCATGCCTTTTGAGCTGTGCAATGCACCAGGAACCTTCCAGAGGCTGATGGCATACTGCCTCGGACACCGTAACTTTGAAACGGTACTGCTATACCTAGATGATGTTATTGTTTATTCTAAAGCAAACAAGATTTTAGGTGTATAAAAAGAGAGATTAGATCCCTTGATCCCAACGTATTGTTACCCCTCTATCAATCACTTGTAAGGCCACATCTGGAATATGGGGTAGAGTCTTAAGAAGGTTGATGACCATTGGTTTTGGCATGGGCGTTTGGGCGTATCTTCCTGCATTGGTACAAGCTGCAGAACTCCTTGAGGGTTTCCGCTTCAAAGGCAGGGCCTTGATCTGTGAGCACTCTCTCTGGGTAGCCATGAGGTCTGCAGAATTGTGCTTGGAAGACCTTCACTGCAGTATGGGCCATTTGATCTTTGACAGGTGCCACAACCATAAATCTCGAGTAGTTGTCTACCATCGTAAGTGCATACGTGTATCCATTCCTGCTTGGTGTGAGTTTGACATGATCTAGAGCAACGAGTTCCAGCGGCTGGCGGGTGATTATTGGCTGTAATGGGGCTTTCTGGCTGGTGCCAGCCTTTCTTCTTAGCACACAGGAACCACAATCCCTACACCATACTTCGATGGATTCTCTCATCCCAGCCCAGTAAAACTACATATTTCACACAGTCATAAGCAGCCCATGGGCATTCACCTGGATTCAAACCCATAACAGCTCATAGACCAAACAATCAATCTACTACTGGACCAAAGACAGGAAGCTAAATCCAATGCCTGCGGTAACTAACTTAATCCTATAGGCTACTCACACAACAAACCCAAGAGAAAGGAAAAAAACATGGCTTCGATTATCCATCCAATGAAAACGCATAACCATTGTGAGCCATTGGACAACGCAAATGCACACATGGTGACATGGTGCACGGCCCAATGAATCAAGTCTGTACTTCATATTCACGGTTTAAGCCCTTCGGTTCTAATGTGCCCAGAGTACATATCCAGAAAGATTCCCTTTCTTTGAGCTAAGCATAAGTCAACAATACGTTGTAAGCAGATTCTATTACCAGTCCCACACCATTTTGTGACGCATAATCACACAGTGGCCCAATTAAGATCCTATGAGAGTCTATGGGGCTGATCACAGATAGAGACTGTACTTATGAGAGTCCATGGGACTGATCACAGATAGGGCCCATACCTATGACAGTCTATGGGGCTGATCACAGAGAGAGCTCATACTTATGAGAGTCTAAGGGGCTGATCACAGATAGAGCCTGTACTTATGAGAGTCTATAGGGCTGATCACAGATAGGGCCCCTACCTGTGAGAGTCTATGGGGCTGATCACAGATAAAGCCCGTAATTATGAGAGTCTATGGGGCTGATCACAGAGCCCATACCTATGAGAGTCTATGGGGCTGATCACAGATAGAGACTGTACTTATGAGAGTCTATGGGACTGATCACAGATAGGGCCCATACCTATGACAGTCTATGGGGCTGATCACAGATAGAGCTCGTACTTATGAGGGTCTATGGGGCTGATCACAGATAGAGCCTGTACTTATGAGAGTCTAACTGTCAGAGGTACAGGTATCTATCTGTAATCAGTCCCATAGACTCTCATAGGTACGGGCCCTATCTGTGATCAGCCCAATAGACTCTCATAGGTACAGGCTCTATCTGTGATCAGCCCTATAGACTCTCATAAGTACAGGTTCTATCTGTGATCAGCCCCATAGACTCTCATAGGTACAGGCTCTATCTGTGATCAGCCCCATAGACTCTTGTCGCGGGCGGAGGAGGGGACGCTGCGCTCTCCCACTGCTCGGGTCCGGCTGCTGCTGCTGCTCGGTGGTGGCTCGAGCGGTGGGCCGGATCCCGAGGTCTCGAGCGGCGTTCATCGCTGCTGCTGCTTGGATAGCATGTGTATCTATTGTGAACAGCTTATCAATGGTGGCAAATCGGGGCAGCTTAACCTCTTGCTCTCCGCAATTCAACACTCTCACGCGCACTCTTCCCTTCCGTATTAATGAATAAAACTGTGATATAAATAGTATATAGATACCCCACAAATGCAGATAAAGGTAGGTTATGGGAAAAGGGAGAAGAGGGAAACAGGAAAATAGTGTAATAAAGTATACCTTCCAGGGGGGAGAGGAAATGGCAGCACAGCCAGTGGAGGTGAAGCAATGGAATGCCTGCAACTAAATTGTTGAGAGCGTTATCACATGGTGACTAAGCCTGACTGTAACGGGAGCATAGAGGTGCAGATCCTGTCTTACCTGCGTTGTTGTAGAAGTGGGTTTCCAGTGGTGGAGTCAGCTGTGTGCAGTGGTGGCTGTGGGTTCTTTTATGTGCGACCGTAGTAATAGCTGCGCCCACTTCCTGTATGGGAGTGGAATGCAGTGAGGCTAATGGAACGCACGTCTGCGCCTGCACATTTGTGAAGAAGGGGAGGGAGAGGGGGGAGGCTGTAATTGGCCTCCTCAACCTCGTGTGGGTCCTTCACCTCGGCCCAAACCCTGTGTGGTCAGGGCACCCTTCCTTGTAACTGCGCACAAGGAATACCACACACCTCCTTACTATGCTGGCAGCAGAGCTCAATGCCATCATGCGGTCAAATGTTTACTTTGAAATGCATGGGAAATGTGAGTCACACCGCTGAGAAGTTGTGGACGGTTAGCTCTGGAGACCAAGTTTCATCAATGGTTGTCTCCACTCAACCAGCAGCCAGGGAAGGCCGGGTGTGACAATGATGCAAACATGGGTGCGGCCCTTCGCCGTGACAATGTGACACACGTGCCTTGTATGGCTCACGTGTTGAACCTGGTTGTCCAGCAATTTTTAAAGCACTATCCTTGCCTACATGGCCTTCTGCAGAGGGCACGGTGTAACACCTTCCTTAATCCACACACTCAGATGGGCTGTAAAGGATAGGCTAGAGGGAAGCCACTCACCAAGCAGGACCTCCAGAACCCTGGAACCCTTTAACCCCTATACAGGGATTAGGAATTACACAGGGCCCAAGGTGATCAATACCTGTGGAAGGCTGCAGTTCCAGAGAATAGTAGTCAGGCAGGGACAAAACATTAATTGAGGAACAGGAACAGAATGGGACGGCCAGGACTTAATCAGAAAACAAGCAGAGGTGAAATGCGGATCGGCCAACAAGGTACATAAACAGCAAGCAGGAAAAGTAGTCAGGTAACAAGCACACAAAATCATAAAACTGAACTGGGGGTAAAAGTAACCAGAGGTCATAGCTATGTCTGGCAGTGGTCTGCAGACAGGATGGGCATAATGGGATGGTAAACTTCACTTTAGTGGACAGTGTCAGGCAGCTGCTGCCAGGGCTAATAAAATAATGGGATGTATTAAAAGAGGTATAAGTGTTCATGAAAAAAATATAGTTCTACCTCTGTACAAGTCACTAGTGCGACCGCACGTAGAATACTGTGTACAATTCTGGTCACCGATATATAAGAAGGACATAGCTGAACTGGAGAGGGTGCAAAGAAGAGCGACCAAGATTATTAGAGGAATGGGGGGGCTGCAATACGAAGACAGGTTATTAAACTTGGGGTTATTTAGTCTGGAAAAACGAAGGCTTAGGGGAGATCTAATCACAATGTATAAATATATGAGGGGACAGTACAGAGACCTTTCCAAAGATCTATTTACACCTAGGCCTGCGACTGGAACACGGGGGCATCCGCTACGTCTTGAGGAAAGAAGGTTTAATCATAATCACAGACGAGGATTCTTTACTGTACGAGCAGTGAGACTATGGAATTCTCTGCCGCATGATGTTGTAATGAGTGATTCACTACTAACATTTAAGCAGAGCCTGGATGCCTTTCTTGAAAAATTTAATATAACCAGTTATGTATATTAGATTTTATGACAGGGTATTGATCCAGGGAACTAGTCTGATTGCCGGATGTGGAGTCAGGAAGGAAATTTTTTCCCCATTGGAACTTGTTTGCCACATTGGGGTTTTTTGCCTTCCTCTGGATCAACATGTTAGGCTACGGGTTGAACTAGATGGACTTAGAGTCTCCCTTCAACCTTAAAACTATGATACTATGATACTATGATAAAAAAGGGTGTGGTGTCTTCCCATTGGTTGTAGCTGAATGATGGTGAGCCGTAATCAAGTGCAGCATTGCGCCGTGCACATATTTTCTCCCGGTTCTTTTCCGTGTTCACACTCATAGTATCATATCATAGTATCATAGTTTTTAAGGTTGAAGGGAGACTCTAAGTCCATCTAGTTCAACCCGTAGCCTAACATGTTGATCCAGAGGAAGGCAAAAAACCCCAATGTGGCAAACAAGTTCCAATGGGGAAAAAATTTCCTTCCTGACTCCACATCTGGCAATCAGACTAGTTCCCTGGATCAATACCCTGTCATAAAATCTAATATACATAACTGGTTATATTAAATTTTTCAAGAAAGGCATCCAGGCTCTGCTTAAATGTTAGTAGTGAATCACTCATTACAACATCATGTGGCAGAGAGTTCCATAGTCTCACTGCTCGTACAGTAAAGAATCCTCGTCTGTGATTATGATTAAACCTTCTTTCCTCAAGACGTAGCGGATGCCCCCGTGTTCCAGTCGCAGGCCTAGGTGTAAATAGATCTTTGGAAAGGTCTCTGTACTGTCCCCTCATATATTTATACATTGTGATTAGATCTCCCCTAAGCCTTCGTTTTTCCAGACTAAATAACCCCAAGTTTAATAACCTGTCTTCGTATTGCAGCCCCCCCATTCCTCTAATAATCTTGGTCGCTCTTCTTTGCACCCTCTCCAGTTCAGCTATGTCCTTCTTATATATCGGTGACCAGAATTGTACACAGTATTCTAAGTGCGGTCGCACTAGTGACTTGTACAGAGGTAGAACTATATTTTTTTCATGAACACTTATACCTCTTTTAATACATCCCATTATTTTATTAGCCCTGGCAGCAGCTGCCTGACACTGTCCACTAAAGTGAAGTTTACCATCCACCCATACACCCAAGTCTTTTTCTGTGTCTGTTTTACCCAGTGTTCTACAATTAAGTACATAATCATAAATGTTATTTCCTCTACCCAAGTGCATGACCTTACATTTATCTACATTAAACTTCAATTGCCACTTCTCAGCCCAATCCTCCAATTTACATAAATCTCCCTGTAATATAAAATTATCCTCCTCTGTATTGATTACCCTGCAGAGTTTAGTATCATCTGCAAATATTGAAATTCTACTCCGCATGCCCCCAACAAGGTCATTTATAAATATGTTGAAAAGAAGCGGGCCCAATACTGACCCCTGTGGTACCCCACTATGAACTGAGACCCAGTCCGAGTAGGTACCATTAATAACCACCCTTTGTTTCCTATCACTGAGCCAGTTTTTAACCCAGTTACACATATTTTCCCCTATCCCCATTATTCTCATTTTATGTACCAACCTTTTGTGTGGCACCGTATCAAAAGCTTTTGAAAAGTCCATATACACAACATCCACTGCATTTCCCTGGTCCAGGCTTGAACTTACCTCTTCATAGAAGCTGATCAAATTAGTTTGACAGGATCGATCCCTCATAAACCCATGTTGATACTCTGTCATAAGGTTATTTTTCTTGAGATACTCCAGTATAGCATCTCTCAAGAAACCCTCAAGGATTTTACCAACCGTAGAGGTTAAACTTACCGGCCTATAATTTCCCGGCTCAGTTTTTGTCCCCTTTTTGAATATTGGCACCACATTTGCTATGCGCCAGTCCTGCGGTACCGACCCTGTTATTAAGGAATCTGAGAAGATTAAAAATAATGGTCTATCTATCACAGAACTCAATTCCTGTAGTACTCTGGGGTGTATGCCATCCGGGCCCGGAGATTTGTCAACCTTAGTGATTTCGAGGCGGCGGCGTACTTCCTGCTGGGTTAAGCAGGTAATATTCAAGGGTGAATTTATGGCATCACTGGTCATGTCATCTGCCATGGCATTTTCTTGTATAAAAACCGTAGAAAAAAAGTCATTCAGCAGGTTGGCTTTACCCTCATCCCCTTTCACCATTTCACCAAGACTATTTTTAAGGGGGCCAACACTATCGCTTTTCAGTTTTTTACTGTTTATGTAGTTAAAGAATATTTTAGGATTATTTTTACTTTCTCTCGCAATGAGTTTCTCTGTCTCATACTTAGCTAACTTAATTTGCTTTTTACATATTTTATTTAATTTTCTATAATTATATAATGCCTCATCACTACCTACCCTCTTTAATTCTTTTAAGGCTTTCTGTTTTTCTTTTATTGCTTCCCTTACAGCTCTATTTAGCCATAGGGGTTTCCTCCTATTTCTAGCATGTTTGTTCCCATAGGGTATATTTTCTGCACAAGCCCTATTCAGGATGCTCATAAAAGTCTCCCATTTGCTTTGTGTACTTTTATTACTTAGTACATCATCCCAGTTTATTGCACTAAGATGATCTCTCAACCGTTTAAAATTTGCTTTCCTGAAGTTTAGTGTCCTTGTAGCCACTCTACTATACATCTTACTAAAGAATACATGAAAACTTATTATTTTGTGATCACTATTCCCCAAGTAACCCCCAACTTGTATATTTGATATGCGGTCTGGCCTATTGGTTAGTACAAGGTCTAGTAGTGCTCCCCCTCTTGTGGGGTCCTGTACCATTTGTGAAAGGTAATTATCTTTCATTGTTATCAAAAATCTATTTCCTTTGCTGGAACTGCAAGTTTCTGTTCCCCAATTTATATCAGGATAGTTAAAGTCCCCCATAATAATTACCTCTCCGAGACTCGCTGCTTTATCAATTTGCTTTATGAGGAGATTCTCTACCTCTTCCATAATATTCGGCGTCTTATAACACACCCCTATCAGTATTTTATTATTCACTCTTCCCCCCCTTATCTCCACCCATAGGGACTCTACATTCTCAGTACCCTCACATATGTTGTCACGCAGGATGGGTTTTAAGGATGATTTTACATATAGACACACACCTCCCCCTCGCTTATTTGTACGGTCATTCCTGAATAGGCTATAACCCTGTAAATTAACAGCCCAGTCATAGCTCTCATCCAGCCATGTCTCTGATATCCCCACTATATCATAATTTTCTTCCAACAATATTAATTCTAATTCCTCCACCTTATTTGTGAGGCTTCGGGCATTAGTGTACATGCACGTTACGTATGACTCTGTACCTATATTCCTGCTTACTGTATTGACTGTCCTAACCCTTCCCCCCCGTACCACCCCCAATTTCATTACTTGTGCCCTGGTCACTATCTGCACTACATTCCCCTTCTATAAAGTGAATACCCTCGCCCCCCATTCCTAGTTTAAACACTCCTCCAACCTTCTAGCCATTTTCTGCCCCAGCAGAGCTGCACCCTCCCCATTAAGATGCAGCCCATCCCTAGCATAGAATCTGTAGCCAACTGAAAAGTCTGCCCAATTCTCCAGGAACCCAAAACCCTCTTTCCTACACCAATTATTGAGCCACCTGTTAACCTCCCTGATCTCTCTTTGCCTCTCTGGTGTGGCTCGTGGCACAGGTAGTATTTCCGAAAATACCACCTTTGAGGTCCATGCTTTAAGCTTACAACCTAATTCCCTGAAATCATCTTTAAGGACCTTCCACCTACCTCTAACTTTGTCATTTGTGCCAATATGTACAATGACCGCTGGGTACTCCCCAGCCCCTCCCAGTAATCTGTCAACCCGATCAGCGATGTGCCGAACTCGAGCGCCAGGAAGACAACACACTGTTCGGCGATCCCTGTCTTTGTGACAGATTGCCCTATCTGTCCCCCTAATAATTGAGTCCCCCACTACCAGTACCTGTCTTGCCTGCCCTGCACTCCTATTCCCCCCCTTACTGGAGCAGACACTCCTCTGGCGTTCAGAGGTCATGCCTTGCTGCAGCAATGCTACCCCTGTAATGACATCCCCCTCATCTGCCAAGTTTGCAAACCTATTGGGGTGTGTCAGTTCAGGACTAGCCTCCCTAGCACTTTTCCCTTTACCCCCCTTTCTGTCACCCAGCTACCTACCTCACCGTCCTGCCGCTCCCTACTACGATCCTCCCTCACATCTGACCCAGCAAGCTGCTGCTCAGTGAGCAGCACACTCCTTTCCATATTGCTAATGCATCTCAGAGTTGCCAGCTGCTCATTTAGATTCAGTATCTGGGCTTCCAAACGTGCAACTTGCGCACATCTCGAACAACAGTATGCACCCTCGAACGGCTTTTCAAGGACTGCATACATGAGACAAGATGTACACTGGATCGCATTAGCAATAGTGGAGCACATTTTCTAATGGGGATAGCACTAAACAAATGTTAAGTAATTAAACAACTAAATACAAACAATTCTATTCACACTTACTTTTGCTCACACTTTGCTCACTCACGCTCACAATGAAGAAGACAGGCTAAAATTCGCGCGCCGCTAGGCGCGCGGCTTTCAGAAGTCTTCCTTCCGGCTGTAACGGCCAAAACCCGGTTCTCCTTGAGCTCGCGGTGACTCTTCACTTATCCCAGAAGGCACTGGGAATATGCAAATTATCCTCGCAAGACTCCTTCCCTGGCTTTCAGAAGTCTTCCTTCCGGCTGTAACGGCCAAAACCCGGTTCTCCTTGAGCTCGCGGTGACTCTTCACTTATCCCAGAAGGCACTGGGAATATGCAAATGATCCTCGCAAGACTCCTTCCCTGGCTTTCAGAAGTCTTCCTTCCGGCTGTAACGGCCAAAACCCGGTTCTCCTTGAGCTCGCGGTGACTCTTCACTTATCCCAGAAGGCACTGGGAATATGCAAATTATCCTCGCAAGACTCCTTCCCTGGCTTTCAGAAGTCTTCCTTCCGGCTGTAACGGCCAAAACCCGGTTCTCCTTGAGCTCGCGGTGACTCTTCACTTATCCCAGAAGGCACTGGGAATATGCAAATTATCCTCGCAAGACTCCTTCCCTGGCTTTCAGAAGTCTTCCTTCCGGCTGTAACGGCCAAAACCCGGTTCTCCTTGAGCTCGCGGTGACTCTTCACTTATCCCAAAAGGCACTGGGAATATGCAAATGATCCTCGCAAGACTCCTTCCCTGGCTTTCAGAAGTCTTCCTTCCGGCTGTAACGGCCAAAACCCGGTTCTCCTTGAGCTCGCGGTGACTCTTCACTTATCCCAGAAGGCACTGGGAATATGCAAATTATCCTCGCAAGACTCCTTCCCTGGCTTTCAGAAGTCTTCCTTCCGGCTGTAACGGCCAAAACCCGGTTCTCCTTGAGCTCGCGGTGACTCTTCACTTATCCCAGAAGGCACTGGGAATATGCAAATTATCCTCGCAAGACTCCTTCCCTGGCTTTCAGAAGTCTTCCTTCCGGCTGTAACGGCCAAAACCCGGTTCTCCTTGAGCTCGCGGTGACTCTTCACTTATCCCAAAAGGCACTGGGAATATGCAAATGATCCTCGCAAGACTCCTTCCCTGGCTTTCAGAAGTCTTCCTTCCGGCTGTAACGGCCAAAACCCGGTTCTCCTTGAGCTCGCGGTGACTCTTCACTTATCCCAGAAGGCACTGGGAATATGCAAATTATCCTCGCAAGACTCCTTCCCTGGCTTTCAGAAGTCTTCCTTCCGGCTGTAACGGCCAAAACCCGGTTCTCCTTGAGCTCGCGGTGACTCTTCACTTATCCCAGAAGGCACTGGGAATATGCAAATTATCCTCGCAAGACTCCTTCCCTGGCTTTCAGAAGTCTTCCTTCCGGCTGTAACGGCCAAAACCCGGTTCTCCTTGAGCTCGCGGTGACTCTTCACTTATCCCAAAAGGCACTGGGAATATGCAAATGATCCTCGCAAGACTCCTTCCCTGGCTTTCAGAAGTCTTCCTTCCGGCTGTAACGGCCAAAACCCGGTTCTCCTTGAGCTCGCGGTGACTCTTCACTTATCCCAGAAGGCACTGGGAATATGCAAATTATCCTCACAAGACTCCTTCCCTGGCTTTCAGAAGTCTTCCTTCCGGCTGTAACGGCCAAAACCCGGTTCTCCTTGAGCTCGCGGTGACTCTTCACTTATCCCAAAAGGCACTGGGAATATGCAAATGATCCTCGCAAGACTCCTTCCCTGGCTTTCAGAAGTCTTCCTTCCGGCTGTAACGGCCAAAACCCGGTTCTCCTTGAGCTCGCGGTGACTCTTCACTTATCCCAGAAGGCACTGGGAATATGCAAATTATCCTCGCAAGACTCCTTCCCTGGCTTTCAGAAGTCTTCCTTCCGGCTGTAACGGCCAAAACCCGGTTCTCCTTGAGCTCGCGGTGACTCTTCACTTATCCCAAAAGGCACTGGGAATATGCAAATTATCCTCGCAAGACTCCTTCCCTGGCTTTCAGAAGTCTTCCTTCCGGCTGTAACGGCCAAAACCCGGTTCTCCTTGAGCTCGCGGTGACTCTTCACTTATCCCAAAAGGCACTGGGAATATGCAAATGATCCTCGCAAGACTCCTTCCCTGGCTTTCAGAAGTCTTCCTTCCGGCTGTAACGGCCAAAACCCGGTTCTCCTTGAGCTCGCGGTGACTCTTCACTTATCCCAGAAGGCACTGGGAATATGCAAATTATCCTCGCAAGACTCCTTCCCTGGCTTTCAGAAGTCTTCCTTCCGGCTGTAACGGCCAAAACCCGGTTCTCCTTGAGCTCGCGGTGACTCTTCACTTATCCCAGAAGGCACTGGGAATATGCAAATTATCCTCGCAAGACTCCTTCCCTGGCTTTCAGAAGTCTTCCTTCCGGCTGTAACGGCCAAAACCCGGTTCTCCTTGAGCTCGCGGTGACTCTTCACTTATCCCAAAAGGCACTGGGAATATGCAAATGATCCTCGCAAGACTCCTTCCCTGGCTTTCAGAAGTCTTCCTTCCGGCTGTAACGGCCAAAACCCGGTTCTCCTTGAGCTCGCGGTGACTCTTCACTTATCCCAGAAGGCACTGGGAATATGCAAATTATCCTCGCAAGACTCCTTCCCTGGCTTTCAGAAGTCTTCCTTCCGGCTGTAACGGCCAAAACCCGGTTCTCCTTGAGCTCGCGGTGACTCTTCACTTATCCCAGAAGGCACTGGGAATATGCAAATTATCCTCGCAAGACTCCTTCCCTGGCTTTCAGAAGTCTTCCTTCCGGCTGTAACGGCCAAAACCCGGTTCTCCTTGAGCTCGCGGTGACTCTTCACTTATCCCAGAAGGCACTGGGAATATGCAAATTATCCTCGCAAGACTCCTTCCCTGGCTTTCAGAAGTCTTCCTTCCGGCTGTAACGGCCAAAACCCGGTTCTCCTTGAGCTCGCGGTGACTCTTCACTTATCCCAAAAGGCACTGGGAATATGCAAATGATCCTCGCAAGACTCCTTCCCTGGCTTTCAGAAGTCTTCCTTCCGGCTGTAACGGCCAAAACCCGGTTCTCCTTGAGCTCGCGGTGACTCTTCACTTATCCCAGAAGGCACTGGGAATATGCAAATTATCCTCGCAAGACTCCTTCCCTGGCTTTCAGAAGTCTTCCTTCCGGCTGTAACGGCCAAAACCCGGTTCTCCTTGAGCTCGCGGTGACTCTTCACTTATCCCAGAAGGCACTGGGAATATGCAAATTATCCTCGCAAGACTCCTTCCCTGGCTTTCAGAAGTCTTCCTTCCGGCTGTAACGGCCAAAACCCGGTTCTCCTTGAGCTCGCGGTGACTCTTCACTTATCCCAAAAGGCACTGGGAATATGCAAATGATCCTCGCAAGACTCCTTCCCTGGCTTTCAGAAGTCTTCCTTCCGGCTGTAACGGCCAAAACCCGGTTCTCCTTGAGCTCGCGGTGACTCTTCACTTATCCCAGAAGGCACTGGGAATATGCAAATTATCCTCGCAAGACTCCTTCCCTGGCTTTCAGAAGTCTTCCTTCCGGCTGTAACGGCCAAAACCCGGTTCTCCTTGAGCTCGCGGTGACTCTTCACTTATCCCAGAAGGCACTGGGAATATGCAAATTATCCTCGCAAGACTCCTTCCCTGGCTTTCAGAAGTCTTCCTTCCGGCTGTAACGGCCAAAACCCGGTTCTCCTTGAGCTCGCGGTGACTCTTCACTTATCCCAAAAGGCACTGGGAATATGCAAATGATCCTCGCAAGACTCCTTCCCTGGCTTTCAGAAGTCTTCCTTCCGGCTGTAACGGCCAAAACCCGGTTCTCCTTGAGCTCGCGGTGACTCTTCACTTATCCCAGAAAGCACTGGGAATATGCAAATTATCCTCGCAAGACTCCTTCCCTGGCTTTCAGAAGTCTTCCTTCCGGCTGTAACGGCCAAAACCCGGTTCTCCTTGAGCTCGCGGTGACTCTTCACTTATCCCAGAAGGCACTGGGAATATGCAAATTATCCTCGCAAGACTCCTTCCCTGGCTTTCAGAAGTCTTCCTTCCGGCTGTAACGGCCAAAACCCGGTTCTCCTTGGCCGTTACAGCCGGAAGGAAGCCACTATGTATGGAGTTCCATCAGCCTCTGGAAGGTTCCTGGCAAATTGCACAGCTCGAAGGGCATGCCTTTTGAATTCTTTGAATTCGCAGAGACCCATCGGGGTGGCAAAGGCGGTCTTCTCCCGGTCTGCCTCAGCAACGGACACTTGCCAATAGCGACTACTGAGATCAAGGGTAGAAAAATAATTTGCAGTTCTCAATGCAGCTAACTATTCCTCAATACAGGGGAGTGGTGCTGTCCTTCTTCTTTAACAGGACCAACGGAAGCTGCCCAGAGGCTACAACTGTCAGGGATAACCCCAGCCTCCTTCATGTTGCTCAACATGTCCTTGGTACACTGGTAATGTGCAGGTAGTATTGGCTTATATCTCTCTTTGATGGGTGGGTGTGCACTTGTGGGGATGTAGTGTTTGATCAAGATTAGGGACCAAGGCCCGGGAATATTTTTCAGCAAAAAGTATATGCGTTATTCCCATTAACAAATTTTATTAAGATATAGAAAAAACACACCAGCAGTGTAAAAAGTATTTTGACCATCAAGTCACAATAAACATGATACAATATAGACATACAATATTTAAAAGAGAGGTTACAAATATAGGGGATCAAATCGAGGCTCAGGACTTAACTTTGAGACCATATTAGGTTCATCCAGGCAGCGCCACACAATAAAAGAAATCGATGTATGCCGATGCTCTCCAAAAGTCCCCTTAGTACTTATAATAGCAGAGATGAGACATCAAATCCTTCAATTTAGCAGAAGTGAGCCATCAATTTCATGGTAGATTTACAACAGTCTCCACCTCGACGCGTTTCCCCACATGCTATACATGTGGTTCATCAGGAGGCTATAAGACAGACAAGCTCTATCAGCAACAAGTTGTAATAGTATTAACCATAGATTGCACATTCATAAGCTACACCACAGAAAGGCATGTAAGATAAAGAGACAATATCAAAGATACAAGAGTACTTGCCCAGGGAGATGAGGTATTAGATATGCAGATCCATGGCGCCCATCAAACAGGATCCACGGCCCATCAGACAATGCTAAAGAGATAGTACTGCCATAGTCCAGAGAGGCGTCATGGAGCTGCATACCACCATGAGGTTTAAATAGCCTGTAATCCCAAAATCAGCTGTAAGCGGTCAGGGCAATCATGCAGATGCCGGCACCGCCATGTATGCGCATGCCTAATGCATTGCGCACACCTGGGAAAGCCCAGGATGCCGATATAATTAGAACGCCGCCGTCCCTATCCCCATTGCGCCTGCCCAGAACCTCCCAGGCAGCGCGCACGTGCGGACGGAGGCCCTCAGGTGCCACAGTCAGATAGAAATAGACAAAAGCACAGCGCATGCGTGAGGGTCCTGAATGTTATGGCGTCTGCATGGAAACGCCGCCGTCCACATCCCCATCGCGCCTGCCCAGACAACAGGCGGCGCGCACGTGTGGACGGAGGCCCTGAGATGCCATAATCAGATGGACATAAACAAGAGCACAGCGCATGCGCAGGGGTCTTAAGTACTACGGCGTCTGCATAAAAGTCGTAAGATGGTACAGAGCACCGTGTGCCCACGCATGCGCAATAAAGCAAGGGGAATACTTAGTGCTTTACTGCACGTCTAACATTAATATAAAGCACCCGCTGCAATATATATTTGTTGAAGAAAGGTTACTTTAAAGATAAGGCCATATTATAGGGGGCTCCCATTCATAGGAATATAAGTATGATATAATTTAATTTAGCCGATGTAAATAGATTGTAGACGCCATAATAGACATGACCCCCATTTGTAGGCACATAGATAAAATAGGCATCATAGGATATACAATAAAAATAGATACAATAGATTATAGACGCCATAATAGACATAACCCCCATTTATAGGCACATAGATAATATAAGCATCATGGGATATACAATAACAGGCAGATATACCATTATATATTATTACATCAACCCTGTCAGAAATATAACAGGGATACCATCCTTCTAGACAGATATACCCATGTATACATTATGAGGGTACATCCATAACGAGTCTCCCAGGGCAAGGACAAGAATACATAGATATTAACCATTAATATGGTCCATTCCTAAAAACGGAAGAAGTCTTACAAAGTAGAGCAAAAATGGATTTAAATTAACAATTTGGGTTCCGCTTAAGGCTAGGTGGGAAGAAAACAGCTAAAGGAGAGCTGTTCGTTCAGCCCTCCTGGGGTCAAAGATCCCATTTTGAATATCCAAGCTGATTCCTTCTGCAGTAATACCCTATCAAAGTCTCCTCCCCTAGGGTTGGGTTTCACCACCTCCAGAATGGAAAAACGAATTTGAGCCGTATCTCCCCCATGGATCATATTAATATGGCGAGAGATTGATGTATCTCGTCCATTCCTAATATCCATAAGATGTTCGCCCACCCGCCTCCGGAGTTCTCTCAGGGTCTTCCCTATATAGTCCATAGGGCAAGTACAGGTGGCCCTATAGATAACTCCGGAGGTTTTACAGTTACCAAAATCACGTAGGGAGAAGATTTTCCCCGTAGCTGCACTAGTCACCCTTTTGCATTGTTCCATGGATCCACAATATTTACAGTTTCCACAGCGGAACATCCCGCAGATACGTCTATCTAGCCATGTTCCCTGTGGTCTAGGTCCCTGGTACATGCTGTGCACCAAGTTATCGCCTATGGTACGACCCCGCCTGTAAGTAATGCTAGGGGATTTATTAATATACTTTACCAAATCGGGGTCAGCCCTCAAGATCTTCCAGTGCTTTTTTATCACTGAAAAGACTCTTTCAGATTGTACATCGTACGTGCCAATGATACGCGTGATGTTACAATCATTTTCACGCATCCGGGGAATCATAAGACTGTGTCTATTGGTATTTTTTGCAAGGGCATAAGAGTGCTGAATGATCTTTTTGGGATAGCCACGGTCTAAAAATCGACCAAAAAGGTCCGAGGCCTGTGCCTTGAAATCTTCTTCTCTTGAGCAATTTCTGCGTATCCGCAGAAACTGCCCTTTAGGAATACCCCTCTTTAGGGGAAAGGGATGATGGCTGTCCCATTTCAATAGGGCCCCAGGGACGTGACTACCCTGCCATGATAGAGCCCATGCCCTCCGAGCACTGGCCCACAGTAATGGACGCCCGAGGGGTGGTAGATGTAAAGAAGGGGAGAGTGCCTGTGAGGTTGCTGATCAGCGGGGAGGAAGAAGTCAGGCTTCCCCGGTATGCTACACTTGCCAAGTTGCTCACTCTGGATCCCCACACCATCCGCGAGGCAGTTCCCCCAACCTCACCATCGACTGCCAGCACTCACCTGCCCCAAGGGGAGTTAGATGAGTGGCACCAACAGCTACATGTAGGCACTGACGATACCCCTACACATCACAAAGAAGGGGTATACCGGGTGGTACGGGAGTATGAGCAAGTTTTTAGCAAACATCCCCTAGACTTTGGGCAGGTTAAAGGGGTCCAACACCATATTCCCACCGGTGAACACCCCCCTATCAAAGAGAGGTACAGGCCTATTCCCCCTGCACACTACCAATGTGCCAAGGACATGTTGAGGAACATGAAGGAGGCAGGGGTCATCAGGGACAGCTGTAGTCCCTGGGCCGCCCCATTGGTACTGGTTAAGAAGAAGGACGGCACCATGAGGATGTGCGTGGATTACCGGAAGATTAACCAGATAACGCATAAAGATGCTTACCCACTGCCCCGTAATGAAGAGTCTTTGGCCGCACTGAGAACTGCAAATTACTTCTCCACCCTTGACCTCACCAGCGGGTACTGGCAAGTGGCTGTGGCACCGGAGGACCGGGAGAAAACTGCCTTCACCACCCCAATGGGGCTCTGTGAATTCAATAGTATGCCGTTCAGGCTGTGCAACGCCCCTGGAACCTTCCAACGGCTGATGGAGTGCTGTCTGGGGCATCTAAACTTCGAAACCGTCCTGTTATACCTGGATGATGTGAATGTAAACTCCCAGACATATGAAGCCCACCTGGAGAACCTGGCCGAAGTGTTCGCGTCCCTTGCCAAATACGGGATGAAGTTGAAGCCCTCCAAGTGTCACCTGCTGAAACCCAGAGTGCAGTACCTGGGGCATGTGGTGGGTGCAGAAGGTGTCGCCCCCAACCCTGAGAAGATCACTGCCATCCAAGACTGGCCGAGACCAACCACAGTGAGGGAAGTAAGGCAGTTTCTGGGTCTGGTGGGGTACTACCGGCGCTTCATCAAGGGGTACACGAAGATGGCTGCCCCCATGCAAGACCTCCTCGTGGGACAGACCAAAGGTGGTAGACCCATCGGAGCCCCACTGGTGTGGGAAGAGAGGCATGAGGAATCCTTCCGTCAACTGAAGGCGGCCTTGACCGGAGAGGAGATCCTGGCGTATCCCGATTACAGCAACCCGTTCATCCTCTATACCAATGCCAGCAATGTGGGCTTGGAGGCAGTCTTGTCCCAGGTCCAAGATGGGAAGGAAAAGGTGATTGCTTATGCTAGCCGAAAGCTCCGACCGACTGAAAGGAATCCTGAGAACTACAGCTCTTTCAAGCTCGAGCTCCTGGCGCTGGTGTGGGCTATCACCGAGCGGTTCCGCCATTAACTGGCCGCAGCAAAGTTCACCGCTTTCATGGATAATAATCCGCTGACCCACCTGGACACGGCCAAGTTGGGCGCGTTGGAACAGCGGTGGGTGGCCAGGCTAGCCAACTACGATTTCACCATCAAATACAGGGCCGGTCGTGCCAACGTTAATGCTGATGCACTCTCTCAGATGCCCCACTTGTCAGAAGAAGGGTGCGAGGTTGACGACCTCGAGGAGATCGAGTTGCCTGCATTTCACCAGCCACCAACTGAGAAGGTGCATGTCCACCAGCAACGGGCGAATCTGGACCCGCTGCCTAGTCAGGAGTGGCAGGAAGTTTAAAACCAGGCGCCCGCTGTCCGCCTAGTTAAGATCCTATGCCCATGGGCTGCTTATGACTGTGTGAAATATGTAGTTTTACTGGGCTGGGATGAGAGAATCCATTGAATGGTGTAGGGATTGTGGTTCCTGTGTGCTAAGAAGAGAGGCTGGCACCAGCCAGAAAGCCCCATTACAGCCAATAATCACTTAATAATTTTTTCAACCTGTCATCATATGGGAGGCCTTCCATTCCTTGTAGTAGTCTAGTTGACCGCCTTTGAACTGACTCTAACTTCTGAATGTCCTTTTTAAAATGTGGAGCCCAAAACTGGTTCCCATATTCCAGATGTGGCCTTACAAGAGATTTATAGAAGTGTAACAATACGTTGGGATCACGGGATCTAATCTCCCTTTTTATACACCCTAAAGTCTTGTTTGCTTTAGAATAAACAATAACATCATCTAGGTATAGCAGTACCATTTCAAAGTTACGGTGTCCCAAACAGCATTCCATCAGCCTCTGGAAGGTTCCTGGCGCATTGCACAGCTCGAAGGGCATGCTTTTGAACTCCCAGAGACCCATTGGGGTGGCGAAGGCAGTCTTCTCCCAGTCTGCCTCCGCAACGGACACTTGCCAATAGCGACTAGTGAGATCATGGGTAGAAAAATAATTTGCAGTTCTCAATGCCGCTAGCGATTCCTCAATACAGGGGAGTGTTGCCGTCCTTCTTTAACAGGACCAACGGAGCTGCCCAGAGGCATAATCACACAGTGGCCCAATTAAGATTCCAAGTCATCGAACATGTCCCAGTCATACGCAGAGTAGGCGATAGAATTAGGAAGCTCAAAGAAAGGGAATCTTTCTGGATAAATACTCTGGGCACGTTGGAACCCAAGGGCTTAAACCATGAATATGAAGTACAGACTTGATTCATTGGGCCGTGCACATTTTTTCTAACGCCCGGTTCTTTTCCGTGTTCGCACTATATGTGGTTCCACTATGTATGGAGTTCCATTCTTCCTTGTATTTTATTTGTCATATTTCTTTTCTTGAACACTATATATGGTTCCACTATGTATGGAGTTCCATTCTTCCTTGTTTTTTATTTGTCATGTTTGTCATGTCTGATCAACTGGTTACATTATGTCTGATTACCTTGTCTAACAGTTTTTTCTCCCCTTTCTTTACCTTCCAGGTTCCCATAGTCACGTGAAATATCCCTGTTGCACTTGATTACGGCTCACTATTCACTATAGGATGTCTTATATCTAACATCACACTCTCACCCGTCAGCACTCTATAGGTTTGTATAAGGTATGCGCTTACACATCCTGTCCTCCATAAATATTTCCACTTATGTAACACTATCCCTATGATCACTCATAACTCATACCTTTGTAGTCAATTACAGCCTCCCCTCTCCCCCCTCCCCTTCTCCCTTTCCATCTATAATTTTGCCAGTACAATATTAGTTTACATTAGGCACACACTCACATATTCCATTCCTTAGTGATTTATTGTAATTCACATTCGCATACAATTCTCTATGCCTGCCCCATTACTACATTCATACCTACTTGACCCTATCCTGATACCCCTTGTCTCACCTTGTTGGTCCCTACACCTGTTATCCTGTCCTTTCCTATGTCTGTCTTGTCACACAACACATTTTAGCATATTAGTTGTGCTCCTTATTACCTGTCCTGCCTATTAGAATTATGTCCATTATGTCCATGCATGGCCCAATGAATCAAGTCTGTACTTCATATTCATGGTTTAAGCCTTTGGGTTCCAACGTGCCCAGAGTATATATCCAGAAAGATTCCCTTTCTTTGAGCCTCCTAATTCTATCGCCTCCTCTGCGTATGGCTTGGACATGTTCGATGACTTGGAATCTTAATTGGATCACTGTGTGATTATGCGTCACAAAATGGTGTGGGACTGGTAATAGAATCTGCTTACAATGTATTGTTGACTTGTGTTTAGCTCAAAGAAAGAAAATCTTTCTGGATATGTACTCTGGGCACATTAGAACCCAAGGGCTTAAACCGTGAATATGAAGTAAAGACTTGATTCATTGGGCCGTGCACCATGTCACCATGTGTCCAATTGCATTGTCCAATGGCTCACAATGGTTATGCGTTTTCATTGGATGGATAATGAAAGCCATATTTTTTTCCTTTCTGTTGGGTTTGTTGTGTGAGTAGCCTATAGGATTAAGTTGGTTACCGCAGGCAGTGGATTTAGCTTCCTGTCTTTGGTCCAGTGGTAGATGGATTGTCTGGTCTATGAGCTGTTATTGGTGTGAATGCAGGTGAATGCCCATGGGCTGCTTATGACTGTGTACAATATGTAGTTTTACTGGGCTGGGATGAGAGAATCCATTGAAGCATGGTGTAGGGATTGTGGTTCCTGTGTGCTAAGAAGAGAGGCTGGCACCAGTCAGAAAGCCCCATTACAGCCAATAATCACTTAATAACTTTTTCAACTTGTCATCATATAGGAGGCCTTCCATTCCTTGTAGTAGTCTAGTTGTCCACCTTTGAACTGACTCTAACTTCTGAATGTCCTTTTTAAAATGTGGAGCCCAAAACTGGTTCCCATATTCCAGATGTGGCCTTACAAGTGATTTATAGAGGTGTAACAATACGTTGGGATCACGGGATCTAATCTCCCTTTTTATACACCCTAAAATCTTGTCCCAAGCAGCATTCCATCAGCCTCTGGAAGGTTCCTGGCGCATTGCACAGCTCGAAGGGCATGCTTTTGAACTCGCAGAGACCCATAGGGGTGGCGAAGGCGGTCTTCCCCCGGTCTGCCTCAGCAACGGACACTTGCCAATAGTGACCAGTGAGATCAAGGGTAGAAAAATAATTTGCAGTTCTCAATGCAGCTAGCGATTCCTCAATACGGGGGAGTGGTGCCGTCCTTCTTCTTTAACAGGACCAACGGAGCTGCCCAAAGGCTACAACTGTCACGGATAACCCCAGCCTCCTTCATGTTGCTCAACATGTCCTTGGTACACTGGTAATGTGAAGGTGGTATTGCCTTACAGCTCTCTTTGATGGGTGGGTGTGCACCTGTGGGGATGTAGTGTTGGACCCCTTTTATTCCCCCAAAGTCTAGCGGATGTTTGCTGAAGACTTGCTTGATTTCTTGCACTACCCTGTAGACCCCCTTCTTGTGATGTGAAGGTGTGGAGTCAGTGCCTACGTGTAATTCCTGACACCACTCCTCTGGCTGACTTGGTGAGCAGTCACTGACTGGGTGGGGTGCAGTAATGGTGGATGCTGCTACTTGGATAGCATGTGTATCTACTGTGAACAGCTTATCAATGGTGGCAAATCGGGGCAGCTTAACCTCTTGCTCTCCGCAGTTCAACACTCTCACGCGCACTCTTCCCTTCCGTATTAATGAATAAAACTGTGATATAAATAGTATATAGATACCCCACAAATGCAGATAAAGGTAGGTTATGGGAAAAGGGAGAAGAGGGAAACAGGAAAATAGTGTAATAAATAAGCAGATTCTATTACCAGTCCCACACCATTTTGTGATGCATAATCACACAGTGATCCAATTAAGATTCCAAGTCATCGAACATGTCCAAGCCATACGCAGAGGAGGCAATAGAATTAGGAAGCTCAAAGAAAGGGAATATTTCTGGATATATACTCTGGGCACGTTGGAACCCAAAGGCTTAAACCATGAATATGAAGTACAGACTTGATTCATTGGGCCATGCATGGACATAATGGACATAATTCTAATAGGCAGGACAGGTAATAAGGAGCACAAGGGATATGCAAAAATGTGTTGTGTGACAAGACAGACACAGGAAAGGACAGGATAACAGGTGTAGTAGGGACCAACAAGGTGAGACAAGGGGTATCAGGATAGGGTCAAGTAGGTATGAATGTATGAAGCGGAAGAGGAGAACCCACAAGCTGGATGATCAATGGAAACAAACCCCATACGTCATACAGCCCACAGGATGGGAAGATGGGAAGGCCTACCAGATCAGTCGTGACCAAAGGGGCACTTTGGCCACGGTTTCCCGGGACAATCTAAAAAGGTGCCCACCAGCATTGAGGGCAACGGCTGAAGTTCCGGTTCCTCCACCAAGAGGTAATTTATCAAATCTCATCTCCACCACACAGGACAAGTTTGCATCTGTTATAGTTTTGGAGAAAATTGTGGTCATTTCATTTATGCGCGAATGTGTTCAGATTGCTTTTCTATTGCATTTGGCACATGGTGACGATTATCTCGAGAGTGCAAAGTAGCCAAATGAAACTTTTACTGGATTTCCACTTACTTTATCAAATCTCATCTCCACCACACAGGACAAGTTTGCATCTGTTATCGTTTTGGAGAAAATTGTGGTCATTTCATTTATGCGCGAATGTGTTCAGATTGCTTTTCTATTGCATTTGGCACATGGTGACGATTATCTCGAGAGTGCAAAGTAGCCAAATGAAACTTTTACTGGATTTCCACTTACTTTATCAAATCTCATCTCCACCACACAGGACAAGTTTGCATCTGTTATAGTTTTGGAGAAAATTGTGGTCATTTCATTTATGCGCGAATGTGTTCAGATTGCTTTTCTATTGCATTTTGCATATGGTGACGATTATCTCGAGAGTGCAAAGTAGCCAAATGAAACTTTTACTGGATTTCCACTTACTTTATCAAATCTCATCTCCACCACACAGGACAAGTTTGCATCTGTTATAGTTTCGGAGAAAATTGTGGTCATTTCATTTATGCGCGAATGTTTTCAGATTGCTTTTCTATTGCATTTGGCAGATGGTGACGATTATCTCGAGAGTGCAAAGTAGCCAAATGAAACTTTTACTGGATTTCCACTTACTTTATCAAATCTCATCTCCACCACACAGGACAAGTTTGCATCTGTTATAGTTTTGGAGAAAATTGTGGTCATTTCATTTATGCGCGAATGTGTTCAGATTGCTTTTCTATTGCATTTGGCACATGGTGACGATTATCTCGAGAGTGCAAAGTAGCCAAATGAAACTTTTACTGGATTTCCACTTACTTTATCAAATCTCATCTCCACCACACAGGACAAGTTTGCATCTGTTATCGTTTTGGAGAAAATTGTGGTCATTTCATTTATGCGCGAATGTGTTCAGATTGCTTTTCTATTGCATTTGGCACATGGTGACGATTATCTCGAGAGTGCAAAGTAGCCAAATGAAACTTTTACTGGATTTCCACTTACTTTATCAAATCTCATCTCCACCACACAGGACAAGTTTGCATCTGTTATAGTTTTGGAGAAAATTGTGGTCATTTCATTTATGCGCGAATGTGTTCAGATTGCTTTTCTATTGCATTTTGCATATGGTGACGATTATCTCGAGAGTGCAAAGTAGCCAAATGAAACTTTTACTGGATTTCCACTTACTTTATCAAATCTCATCTCCACCACACAGGACAAGTTTGCATCTGTTATAGTTTCGGAGAAAATTGTGGTCATTTCATTTTTGCGCGAATGTGTTCAGATTGCTTTTCTATTGCATTTGGCACATGGTGACGATTATCTCGAGAGTGCAAAGTAGCCAAATGAAACTTTTACTGGATTTCCACTTACTTTATCAAATCTCATCTCCACTACACAGGACAAGTTTGCATCTGTTATAGTTTTGGAGAAAATTGTGGTCATTTCATTTATGCGCGAATGTGTTCAGATTGCTTTTCTATTGCATTTGGCACATGGTGACGATTATCTCGAGAGTGCAAAGTAGCCAAATGAAACTTTTACTGGATTTCCACTTACTTTATCAAATCTCATCTCCACCACACAGGACAAGTTTGCATCTGTTATAGTTTCGGAGAAAATTGTGGTCATTTCATTTATGCACGAATGTGTTCAGATTGCTTTTCTATTGCATTTGGCACATGGTGACGATTATCTCGAGAGTGCAAAGTAGCCAAATGAAACTTTTACTGGATTTCCACTTACTTTATCAAATCTCATCTCCACCACACAGGACAAGTTTGCATCTGTTATAGTTTTGGAGAAAATTGTGGTCATTTCATTTATGCGCGAATGTGTTCAGATTGCTTTTCTATTGCATTTGGCACATGGTGACGATTATCTCGAGAGTGCAAAGTAGCCAAATGAAACTTTTACTGGATTTCCACTTACTTTATCAAATCTCATCTCCACCACACAGGACAAGTTTGCATCTGTTATAGTTTTGGAGAAAATTGTGGTCATTTCATTTATGCGCGAATGTGTTCAGATTGCTTTTCTATTGAATTTGGCACATGGTGACGATTATCTCGAGAGTGCAAAGTAGCCAAATGAAACTTTTACTGGATTTCCACTTACTTTATCAAATCTCATCTCCACCACACAGGACAAGTTTGCATCTGTTATAGTTTTGGAGAAAATTGTGGTCATTTCATTTATGCGCGAATGTGTTCAGATTGCTTTTCTATTGCATTTGGCACATGGTGACGATTATCTCGAGAGTGCAAAGTAGCCAAATGAAACTTTTACTGGATTTCCACTTACTTTATCAACTCTCATCTCCACCACACAGGACAAGTTTGCATCTGTTATAGTTTTGTAGAAAATTGTGGGCATTTCATTTATGCACGAATGTGTTCAGATTGCTTTTCTATTGCATTTGGCACATGGTGACGATTATCTCGAGAGTGCAAAGTAGCCAAATGAAACTTTTACTGGATTTCCACTTACTTTATCAAATCTCATCTCCACCACACAGGACAAGTTTGCATCTGTTATAGTTTTGGAGAAAATTGTGGTCATTTCATTTATGCGCGAATGTGTTCAGATTGCTTTTCTATTGCATTTGGCACATGGTGACGATTATCTCGAGAGTGCAAAGTAGCCAAATGAAACTTTTACTGGATTTCCACTTACTTTATCAAATCTCATCTCCACCACACAGGACAAGTTTGCATCTGTTATAGTTTTGGAGAAAATTGTGGTCATTTCATTTATGCGCGAATGTGTTCAGATTGCTTTTCTATTGCATTTTGCACATGGTGACGATTATCTCGAGAGTGCAAAGTAGCCAAATGAAACTTTTACTGGATTTCCACTTACTTTATCAAATCTCATCTCCACCACACAGGACAAGTTTGCATCTGTTATAGTTTCGGAGAAAATTGTGGTCATTTCATTTATGCGCGAATGTTTTCAGATTGCTTTTCTATTGCATTTGGCAGATGGTGACGATTATCTCGAGAGTGCAAAGTAGCCAAATGAAACTTTTACTGGATTTCCACTTACTTTATCAAATCGTATCTCCACCACACGGGATAAGTTTGCATCTGTTATAGTTTTGGAGAAAATTGTGGTCATTTCATTTATGCGCGAATGTGTTCATATTGCTTTTCTATTGCATTTGGCACATGATGACGATTATCTCGAGAGTGCAAAGTAGCCAAATGAAACTTTTACTGGATTTCCACTTACTTTATCAAATCTCATCTCCACCACACAGGACAAGTTTGCATCTGTTATAGTTTTGGAGAAAATTGTGGTCATTTCATTTATGCGCGAATGTGTTCAGATTGCTTTTCTATTGCATTTGGCACATGGTGACGATTATCTCGAGAGTGCAAAGTAGCCAAATGAAACTTTTACTGGATTTCCACTTACTTTATCAAATCTCATCTCCACCACACAGGACAAGTTTGCATCTGTTATAGTTTCGGAGAAAATTGTGGTCATTTCATTTATGCGCGAATGTTTTCAGATTGCTTTTCTATTGCATTTGGCAGATGGTGACGATTATCTCGAGAGTGCAAAGTAGCCAAATGAAACTTTTACTGGATTTCCACTTACTTTATCAAATCTTATCTCCACCACACGGGACAAGTTTGCATCTGTTATAGTTTTGGAGAAAATTGTGGTCATTTCATTTATGCGCGAATGTGTTCAGATTGCTTTTCTATTGCATTTGGCACATGATGACGATTATCGCGAGAGTGCAAAGTAGCCAAATGAAAGTTTTACTGGATTTCCACTTACTTTATCAAATCTCATCTCCACCACACAGGACAAGTTTGCATCTGTTATAGTTTTGGAGAAAATTGTGGTCATTTCATTTATGCGCGAATGTGTTCAGATTGCTTTTCTATTGCATTTGGCACATGGTGACGATTATCTCGAGAGTGCAAAGTAGCCAAATGAAACTTTTACTGGATTTCCACTTACTTTATCAAATCTCATCTCCACCACACAGGACAAGTTTGCATCTGTTATAGTTTTGGAGAAAATTGTGGTCATTTCATTTATGCGCGAATGTGTTCAGATTGCTTTTCTATTGCATTTGGCACATGGTGACGATTATCTCGAGAGTGCAAAGTAGCCAAATGAAACTTTTACTGGATTTCCACTTACTTTATCAAATCTCATCTCCACCACACAGGACAAGTTTGCATCTGTTATAGTTTTGGAGAAAATTGTGGTCATTTCATTTATGCGCGAATGTGTTCAGATTGCTTTTCTATTGCATTTGGCACATGGTGACGATTATCTCGAGAGTGCAAAGTAGCCAAATGAAACTTTTACTGGATTTCCACTTACTTTATCAAATCTCATCTCCACCACACAGGACAAGTTTGCATCTGTTATAGTTTTGGAGAAAATTGTGGTCATTTCATTTATGCGCGAGTGTGTTCAGATTGCTTTTCTATTGCATTTGGCACATGGTGACGATTATCTCGAGAGTGCAAAGTAGCCAAATGAAACTTTTACTGGATTTCCACTTACTTTATCAAATCTCATCTCCACCACACAGGACAAGTTTGCATCTGTTATAGTTTTGGAGAAAATTGTGGTCATTTCATTTATGCGCGAATGTGTTCAGATTGCTTTTCTATTGCATTTGGCACATGGTGACGATTATCTCGAGAGTGCAAAGTAGCCAAATGAAACTTTTACTGGATTTCCACTTACTTTATCAAATCTCATCTCCACCACACAGGACAAGTTTGCATCTGTTATAGTTTTGGAGAAAATTGTGGTCATTTCATTTATGCGCGAATGTGTTCAGATTGCTTTTCTATTGCATATGGCACATGGTGACGATTATCTCGAGAGTGCAAAGTAGCCAAATGAAACTTTTACTGGATTTCCACTTCCTTTATCAAATCTCATCTCCACCACACAGGACAAGTTTTCATCTGTTATAGTTTTGGAGAAAATTGTGGTCATTTCATTTATGCGCGAATGTGTTCAGATTGCTTTTCTATTGCATTTGGCACATGGTGACGATTATCTCGAGAGTGCAAAGTAGCCAAATGAAACTTTTACTGGATTTCCACTTACTTTATCAAATCTCATCTCCACCACACAGGACAAGTTTGCATCTGTTATAGTTTTGGAGAAAATTGTGGTCATTTCATTTATGCGCGAATGTGTTCAGATTGCTTTTCTATTGCATTTGGCGCATGGTGACGATTATCTCGAGAGTGCAAAGTAGCCAAATGAAACTTTTACTGGATTTCCACTTACTTTATCAAATCTCATCTCCACCACACAGGACAAGTTTGCATCTGTTATAGTTTTGGAGAAAATTGTGGTCATTTCATTTTTGCGCGAATGTGTTCAGATTGCTTTTCTATTGCATTTGGCACATGGTGACGATTATCTCGAGAGTGCAAAGTAGCCAAATGAAACTTTTACTGGATTTCCACTTACTTTATCAAATCTCATCTCCACCACACAGGACAAGTTTGCATCTGTTATAGTTTTGGAGAAAATTGTGGTCATTTCATTTATGCGTGAATGTGTTCAGATTGCTTTTCTATTGCATTTGGCACATGGTGACGATTATCTCGAGAGTGCAAAGTAGCCAAATGAAACTTTTACTGGATTTCCACTTCCTTTATCAAATCTCATCTCCACCACACAGGACAAGTTTTCATCTGTTATAGTTTTGGAGAAAATTGTGGTCATTTCATTTATGCGCGAATGTGTTCAGATTGCTTTTCTATTGCATTTGGCACACGGTGACGATTATCTCGAGAGTGCAAAGTAGCCAAATGAAACTTTTACTGGATTTCCACTTACTTTATCAAATCTCATCTCCACCACACAGGACAAGTTTGCATCTGTTATAGTTTTGGAGAAAATTGTGGTCATTTCATTTATGCGCGAATGTGTTCAGATTGCTTTTCTATTGCATTTGGCACATGGTGACGATTATCTCGAGAGTGCAAAGTAGCCAAATGAAACTTTTACTGGATTTCCACTTACTTTATCAAATCTCATCTCCACCACACAGGACAAGTTTGCATCTGTTATAGTTTTGGAGAAAATTGTGGTCATTTCATTTATGCGCAAGTGTGTTCAGATTGCTTTTCTATTGCATTTGGCACATGGTGACGATTATCTCGAGAGTGCAAAGTAGCCAAATGAAACTTTTACTGGATTTCCACTTACTTTATCAAATCTCATCTCCACCACACAGGACAAGTTTGCATCTGTTATAGTTTTGGAGAAAATTGTGGTCATTTCATTTATGCGCGAATGTGTTCAGATTGCTTTTCTATTGCATTTGGCACATGGTGACGATTATCTCGAGAGTGCAAAGTAGCCAAATGAAACTTTTACTGGATTTCCACTTACTTTATCAAATCTCATCTCCACCACACAGGACAAGTTTGCATCTGTTATAGTTTTGGAGAAAATTGTGGTCATTTCATTTATGCGCGAATGTGTTCAGATTGCTTTTCTATTGCATTTGGCACACGGTGACGATTATCTCGAGAGTGCAAAGTAGCCAAATGAAACTTTTACTGGATTTCCACTTACTTTATCAAATCTCATCTCCACCACACAGGACAAGTTTGCATCTGTTATAGTTTTGGAGAAAATTGTGGTCATTTCATTTATGCGCGAATGTGTTCAGATTGCTTTTCTATTGCATTTGGCACATGGTGACGATTATCTCGAGAGTGCAAAGTAGCCAAATGAAACTTTTACTGGATTTCCACTTACTTTATCAAATCTCATCTCCACCACACAGGACAAGTTTGCATCTGTTATAGTTTTGGAGAAAATTGTGGTCATTTCATTTATGCGCGAGTGTGTTCAGATTACTTTTCTATTGCATTTGGCACATGGTGACGATTATCTCGAGAGTGCAAAGTAGCCAAATGAAACTTTTACTGCATTTCCACTTACTTTATCAAATCTCATCTCCACCACACAGGACAAGTTTGCATCTGTTATAGTTTTGGAGAAAATTGTGGTCATTTCATTTATGCGCGAATGTGTTCAGATTGCTTTTCTATTGCATTTGGCACATGGTGACGATTATCTCGAGAGTGCAAAGTAGCCAAATGAAACTTTTACTGGATTTCCACTTACTTTATCAAATCTCATCTCCACCACACAGGACAAGTTTGCATCTGTTATAGTTTTGGAGAAAATTGTGGTCATTTCATTTATGCGCGAATGTGTTCAGATTGCTTTTCTATTGCATTTGGCACATGGTGACGATTATCTCGAGAGTGCAAAGTAGCCAAATGAAACTTTTACTGGATTTCCACTTACTTTATCAAATCTCATCTCCACCACACAGGACAAGTTTGCATCTGTTATAGTTTTGGAGAAAATTGTGGTCATTTCATTTATGCGCGAATGTGTTCAGATTGCTTTTCTATTGCATATGGCACATGGTGACGATTATCTCGAGAGCGCAAAGTAGCCAAATGAAACTTTTACTGGATTTCCATTTACTTTATCAAATCTCATCTCCACCACACAGGACAAGTTTGCATCTGTTATAGTTTTGGAGAAAATTGTGGTCATTTCATTTATGCGCGAATGTGTTCAGATTGCTTTTCTATTGCATTTGGCACATGGTGACGATTATCTCGAGAGTGCAAAGTAGCCAAATGAAACTTTTACTGGATTTCCACTTACTTTATCAAATCTCATCTCCACCACACAGGACAAGTTTGCATCTGTTAAAGTTTTGGAGAAAATTGTGGTCATTTCATTTATGCGCGAATGTGTTCAGATTGCTTTTCTATTGCATTTGGCACATGGTGACGATTATCTCGAGAGTGCAAAGTAGCCAAATGAAACTTTTACTGGATTTCCACTTACTTTATCAAATCTCATCTCCACCACACAGGACAAGTTTGCATCTGTTATAGTTTTGGAGAAAATTGTGGTCATTTCATTTTTGCGCGAATGTGTTCAGATTGCTTTTCTATTGCATTTGGCACATGGTGACGATTATCTCGAGAGTGCAAAGTAGCCAAATGAAACTTTTACTGGATTTCCACTTCCTTTATCAAATCTCATCTCCACCACACAGGACAAGTTTTCATCTGTTATAGTTTTGGAGAAAATTGTGGTCATTTCATTTATGCGCGAATGTGTTCAGATTGCTTTTCTATTGCATTTGGCACACGGTGACGATTATCTCGAGAGTGCAAAGTAGCCAAATGAAACTTTTACTGGATTTCCACTTACTTTATCAAATCTCATCTCCACCACACAGGACAAGTTTGCATCTGTTATAGTTTTGGAGAAAATTGTGGTCATTTCATTTATGCGCGAATGTGTTCAGATTGCTTTTCTATTGCATTTGGCACATGGTGACGATTATCTCGAGAGTGCAAAGTAGCCAAATGAAACTTTTACTGGATTTCCACTTACTTTATCAAATCTCATCTCCACCACACAGGACAAGTTTGCATCTGTTATAGTTTTGGAGAAAATTGTGGTCATTTCATTTATGCGCAAGTGTGTTCAGATTGCTTTTCTATTGCATTTGGCACATGGTGACGATTATCTCGAGAGTGCAAAGTAGCCAAATGAAACTTTTACTGGATTTCCACTTACTTTATCAAATCTCATCTCCACCACACAGGACAAGTTTGCATCTGTTATAGTTTTGGAGAAAATTGTGGTCATTTCATTTATGCGCGAATGTGTTCAGATTGCTTTTCTATTGCATTTGGCACACGGTGACGATTATCTCGAGAGTGCAAAGTAGCCAAATGAAACTTTTACTGGATTTCCACTTACTTTATCAAATCTCATCTCCACCACACAGGACAAGTTTGCATCTGTTATAGTTTTGGAGAAAATTGTGGTCATTTCATTTATGCGCGAATGTGTTCAGATTGCTTTTCTATTGCATTTGGCACATGGTGACGATTATCTCGAGAGTGCAAAGTAGCCAAATGAAACTTTTACTGGATTTCCACTTACTTTATCAAATCTCATCTCCACCACACAGGACAAGTTTGCATCTGTTATAGTTTTGGAGAAAATTGTGGTCATTTCATTTATGCGCGAGTGTGTTCAGATTACTTTTCTATTGCATTTGGCACATGGTGACGATTATCTCGAGAGTGCAAAGTAGCCAAATGAAACTTTTACTGGATTTCCACTTACTTTATCAAATCTCATCTCCACCACACAGGACAAGTTTGCATCTGTTATAGTTTTGGAGAAAATTGTGGTCATTTCATTTATGCGCGAATGTGTTCAGATTGCTTTTCTATTGCATTTGGCACATGGTGACGATTATCTCGAGAGTGCAAAGTAGCCAAATGAAACTTTTACTGGATTTCCACTTACTTTATCAAATCTCATCTCCACCACACAGGACAAGTTTGCATCTGTTATAGTTTTGGAGAAAATTGTGGTCATTTCATTTATGCGCGAATGTGTTCAGATTGCTTTTCTATTGCATTTGGCACATGGTGACGATTATCTCGAGAGTGCAAAGTAGCCAAATGAAACTTTTACTGGATTTCCACTTACTTTATCAAATCTCATCTCCACCACACAGGACAAGTTTGCATCTGTTATAGTTTTGGAGAAAATTGTGGTCATTTCATTTATGCGCGAATGTGTTCAGATTGCTTTTCTATTGCATATGGCACATGGTGACGATTATCTCGAGAGCGCAAAGTAGCCAAATGAAACTTTTACTGGATTTCCATTTACTTTATCAAATCTCATCTCCACCACACAGGACAAGTTTGCATCTGTTATAGTTTTGGAGAAAATTGTGGTCATTTCATTTATGCGCGAATGTGTTCAGATTGCTTTTCTATTGCATTTGGCACATGGTGACGATTATCTCGAGAGTGCAAAGTAGCCAAATGAAACTTTTACTGGATTTCCACTTACTTTATCAAATCTCATCTCCACCACACAGGACAAGTTTGCATCTGTTATAGTTTTGGAGAAAATTGTGGTCATTTCATTTATGCGCGAATGTGTTCAGATTGCTTTTCTATTGCATTTGGCACATGGTGACGATTATCTCGAGAGTGCAAAGTAGCCAAATGAAACTTTTACTGGATTTCCACTTACTTTATCAAATTTCATCTCCACCACACAGGACAAGTTTGCATCTGTTATAGTTTTGGAGAAAATTGTGGTCATTTCATTTATGCGTGAATGTGTTCAGATTGCTTTTCTATTGCATTTGGCACATGGTGACGATTATCTCGAGAGTGCAAAGTAGCCAAATGAAACTTTTACTGGATTTCCACTTACTTTATCAAATCTCATCTCCACCACACAGGACAAGTTTGCATCTGTTATAGTTTTGGAGAAAATTGTGGTCATTTCATTTATGCGCGAATGTGTTCAGATTGCTTTTCTATTGCATTTGGCACATGGTGACGATTATCTCGAGAGTGCAAAGTAGCCAAATGAAACTTTTACTGGATTTCCACTTACTTTATCAAATCTCATCTCCACCACACAGGACAAGTTTGCATCTGTTATAGTTTTGGAGAAAATTGTGGTCATTTCATTTATGCGCGAATGTGTTCAGATTGCTTTTCTATTGCATATGGCACATGGTGACGATTATCTCGAGAGTGCAAAGTAGCCAAATGAAACTTTTACTGGATTTCCATTTACTTTATCAAATCTCATCTCCACCACACAGGACAAGTTTGCATCTGTTATAGTTTTGGAGAAAATTGTGGTCATTTCATTTATGCGCGAATGTGTTCAGATTGCTTTTCTATTGCATTTGGCACATGGTGACGATTATCTCGAGAGTGCAAAGTAGCCAAATGAAACTTTTACTGGATTTCCACTTACTTTATCAAATCTCATCTCCACCACACAGGACAAGTTTGCATCTGTTATAGTTTTGGAGAAAATTGTGGTCATTTCATTTTTGCGCGAATGTGTTCAGATTGCTTTTCTATTGCATTTGGCACATGGTGACGATTATCTCGAGAGTGCAAAGTAGCCAAATGAAACTTTTACTGGATTTCCACTTACTTTATCAAATCTCATCTCCACCACACAGGACAAGTTTGCATCTGTTATAGTTTTGGAGAAAATTGTGGTCATTTCATTTATGCGTGAATGTGTTCAGATTGCTTTTCTATTGCATTTGGCACATGGTGACGATTATCTCGAGAGTGCAAAGTAGCCAAATGAAACTTTTACTGGATTTCCACTTCCTTTATCAAATCTCATCTCCACCACACAGGACAAGTTTTCATCTGTTATAGTTTTGGAGAAAATTGTGGTCATTTCATTTATGCGCGAATGTGTTCAGATTGCTTTTCTATTGCATTTGGCACACGGTGACGATTATCTCGAGAGTGCAAAGTAGCCAAATGAAACTTTTACTGGATTTCCACTTACTTTATCAAATCTCATCTCCACCACACAGGACAAGTTTGCATCTGTTATAGTTTTGGAGAAAATTGTGGTCATTTCATTTATGCGCGAATGTGTTCAGATTGCTTTTCTATTGCATTTGGCACATGGTGACGATTATCTCGAGAGTGCAAAGTAGCCAAATGAAACTTTTACTGGATTTCCACTTACTTTATCAAATCTCATCTCCACCACACAGGACAAGTTTGCATCTGTTATAGTTTTGGAGAAAATTGTGGTCATTTCATTTATGCGCAAGTGTGTTCAGATTGCTTTTCTATTGCATTTGGCACATGGTGACGATTATCTCGAGAGTGCAAAGTAGCCAAATGAAACTTTTACTGGATTTCCACTTACTTTATCAAATCTCATCTCCACCACACAGGACAAGTTTGCATCTGTTATAGTTTTGGAGAAAATTGTGGTCATTTCATTTATGCGCGAATGTGTTCAGATTGCTTTTCTATTGCATTTGGCACATGGTGACGATTATCTCGAGAGTGCAAAGTAGCCAAATGAAACTTTTACTGGATTTCCACTTACTTTATCAAATCTCATCTCCACCACACAGGACAAGTTTGCATCTGTTATAGTTTTGGAGAAAATTGTGGTCATTTCATTTATGCGCGAATGTGTTCAGATTGCTTTTCTATTGCATATGGCACATGGTGACGATTATCTCGAGAGTGCAAAGTAGCCAAATGAAACTTTTACTGGATTTCCATTTACTTTATCAAATCTCATCTCCACCACACAGGACAAGTTTGCATCTGTTATAGTTTTGGAGAAAATTGTGGTCATTTCATTTATGCGCGAATGTGTTCAGATTGCTTTTCTATTGCATTTGGCACATGGTGACGATTATCTCGAGAGTGCAAAGTAGCCAAATGAAACTTTTACTGGATTTCCACTTACTTTATCAAATCTCATCTCCACCACACAGGACAAGTTTGCATCTGTTATAGTTTTGGAGAAAATTGTGGTCATTTCATTTTTGCGCGAATGTGTTCAGATTGCTTTTCTATTGCATTTGGCACATGGTGACGATTATCTCGAGAGTGCAAAGTAGCCAAATGAAACTTTTACTGGATTTCCACTTACTTTATCAAATCTCATCTCCACCACACAGGACAAGTTTGCATCTGTTATAGTTTTGGAGAAAATTGTGGTCATTTCATTTATGCGTGAATGTGTTCAGATTGCTTTTCTATTGCATTTGGCACATGGTGACGATTATCTCGAGAGTGCAAAGTAGCCAAATGAAACTTTTACTGGATTTCCACTTCCTTTATCAAATCTCATCTCCACCACACAGGACAAGTTTTCATCTGTTATAGTTTTGGAGAAAATTGTGGTCATTTCATTTATGCGCGAATGTGTTCAGATTGCTTTTCTATTGCATTTGGCACACGGTGACGATTATCTCGAGAGTGCAAAGTAGCCAAATGAAACTTTTACTGGATTTCCACTTACTTTATCAAATCTCATCTCCACCACACAGGACAAGTTTGCATCTGTTATAGTTTTGGAGAAAATTGTGGTCATTTCATTTATGCGCGAATGTGTTCAGATTGCTTTTCTATTGCATTTGGCACATGGTGACGATTATCTCGAGAGTGCAAAGTAGCCAAATGAAACTTTTACTGGATTTCCACTTACTTTATCAAATCTCATCTCCACCACACAGGACAAGTTTGCATCTGTTATAGTTTTGGAGAAAATTGTGGTCATTTCATTTATGCGCAAGTGTGTTCAGATTGCTTTTCTATTGCATTTGGCACATGGTGACGATTATCTCGAGAGTGCAAAGTAGCCAAATGAAACTTTTACTGGATTTTAACTTACTTTATCAAATCTCATCTCCACCACACAGGACAAGTTTGCATCTGTTATAGTTTTGGAGAAAATTGTGGTCATTTCATTTATGCGCGAATGTGTTCAGATTGCTTTTCTATTGCATTTGGCACTTGGTGACGATTATCTCGAGAGTGCAAAGTAGCCAAATGAAACTTTTACTGGATTTCCACTTACTTTATCAAATCTCATCTCCACCACACAGGACAAGTTTGCATCTGTTATAGTTTTGGAGAAAATTGTGGTCATTTCATTTATGCGCGAATGTGTTCAGATTGCTTTTCTATTGCATTTGGCACACGGTGACGATTATCTCGAGAGTGCAAAGTAGCCAAATGAAACTTTTACTGGATTTCCACTTACTTTATCAAATCTCATCTCCACCACACAGGACAAGTTTGCATCTGTTATAGTTTTGGAGAAAATTGTGGTCATTTCATTTATGCGCGAATGTGTTCAGATTGCTTTTCTATTGCATTTGGCACATGGTGACGATTATCTCGAGAGTGCAAAGTAGCCAAATGAAACTTTTACTGGATTTCCACTTACTTTATCAAATCTCATTACCACCACACAGGACAAGTTTGCATCTGTTATAGTTTTGGAGAAAATTGTGGTCATTTCATTTATGCGCGAATGTGTTCAGATTGCTTTTCTATTGCATTTGGCACATGGTGACGATTATCTCGAGAGTGCAAAGTAGCCAAATGAAACTTTTACTGGATTTCCACTTACTTTATCAAATCTCATCTCCACCACACAGGACAAGTTTGCATCTGTTATAGTTTTGGAGAAAATTGTGGTCATTTCATTTATGCGCGAATGTGTTCAGATTGCTTTTCTATTGCATTTGGCACATGGTGACGATTATCTCGAGAGTGCAAAGTAGCCAAATGAAACTTTTACTGGATTTCCACTTACTTTATCAAATCTCATCTCCACCACACAGGACAAGTTTGCATCTGTTATAGTTTTGGAGAAAATTGTGGTCATTTCATTTATGCGCGAATGTGTTCAGATTGCTTTTCTATTGCATATGGCACATGGTGACGATTATCTCGAGAGCGCAAAGTAGCCAAATGAAACTTTTACTGGATTTCCATTTACTTTATCAAATCTCATCTCCACCACACAGGACAAGTTTGCATCTGTTATAGTTTTGGAGAAAATTGTGGTCATTTCATTTATGCGCGAATGTGTTCAGATTGCTTTTCTATTGCATTTGGCACATGGTGACGATTATCTCGAGAGTGCAAAGTAGCCAAATGAAACTTTTACTGGATTTCCACTTACTTTATCAAATCTCATCTCCACCACACAGGACAAGTTTGCATCTGTTATAGTTTTGGAGAAAATTGTGGTCATTTCATTTATGCGCGAATGTGTTCAGATTGCTTTTCTATTGCATTTGGCACATGGTGACGATTATCTCGAGAGTGCAAAGTAGCCAAATGAAACTTTTACTGGATTTCCACTTACTTTATCAAATTTCATCTCCACCACACAGGACAAGTTTGCATCTGTTATAGTTTTGGAGAAAATTGTGGTCATTTCATTTATGCGTGAATGTGTTCAGATTGCTTTTCTATTGCATTTGGCACATGGTGACGATTATCTCGAGAGTGCAAAGTAGCCAAATGAAACTTTTACTGGATTTCCACTTACTTTATCAAATTTCACCTCCACCACACAGGACAAGTTTGCATCTGTTATAGTTTTGGAGAAAATTGTGGTCATTTCATTTATGCGTGAATGTGTTCAGATTGCTTTTCTATTGCATTTGGCACATGGTGACGATTATCTCGAGAGTGCAAAGTAGCCAAATGAAACTTTTACTGGATTTCCACTTACTTTATCAAATCTCATCTCCACCACACAGGACAAGTTTGCATCTGTTATAGTTTTGGAGAAAATTGTGGTCATTTCATTTATGCGCGAATGTGTTCAGATTGCTTTTCTATTGCATTTGGCACATGGTGACGATTATCTCGAGAGTGCAAAGTAGCCAAATGAAACTTTTACTGGATTTCCACTTACTTTATCAAATCTCATCTCCACCACACAGGACAAGTTTGCATCTGTTATAGTTTTGGAGAAAATTGTGGTCATTTCATTTATGCGCGAATGTGTTCAGATTGCTTTTATATTGCATTTGGCACATGGTGACGATTATCTCGAGAGTGCAAAGTAGCCAAATGAAACTTTTACTGGATTTCCACTTACTTTATCAAATCTCATCTCCACCACACGGGACAAGTTTGCATATGTTATAGTTTTGGAGAAAATTGTGGTCATTTCATTTATGCGCGAATGTGTTCAGATTGCTTTTCTATTGCATTTGGCACATGGTGACGATTATCTCGAGAGTGCAAAGTAGCCAAATGAAACTTTTACTGGATTTCCACTTACTTTATCAAATCTCATCTCCACCACACAGGACAAGTTTGCATCTGTTATAGTTTTGGAGAAAATTGTGGTCATTTCATTTATGCGCGAATGTGTTCAGATTGCTTTTATATTGCATTTGGCACATGGTGACGATTATCTCGAGAGTGCAAAGTAGCCAAATGAAACTTTTACTGGATTTCCACTTACTTTATCAAATCTCATCTCCATCACACAGGACAAGTTTGCATTTGTTATAGTTTTGGAGAAAATTGTGGTCATTTCATTTATGAGCGAATGTGTTCAGATTGCTTTTCTATTGCATTTGGCACATGGTGACGATTATCTCGAGAGTGCAAAGTAGCCAAATGAAACTTTTACTGGATTTCCACTTACTTTATCAAATCTCATCTCCACCACACAGGACAAGTTTGCATCTGTTATAGTTTAGGAGAAAATTGTGGTCATTTCATTTATGCGCGAATGTGTTCAGATTGCTTTTCTATTGCATTTGGCACATGGTGACGATTATCTCGAGAGTGCAAAGTAGCCAAATGAAACTTTTACTGGATTTCCACTTACTTTATCAAATCTCATCTCCACCACACAGGACAAGTTTGCATCTGTTATAGTTTTGGAGAAAATTGTGGTCATTTCATTTATGCGCGAGTGTGTTCAGATTACTTTTCTATTGCATTTGGCACATGGTGACGATTATCTCGAGAGTGCAAAGTAGCCAAATGAAACTTTTACTGGATTTCCACTTACTTTATCAAATCTCATCTCCACCACACAGGACAAGTTTGCATCTGTTATAGTTTTGGAGAAAATTGTGGTCATTTCATTTATGCGCGAATGTGTTCAGATTGCTTTTCTATTGCATTTGGCACATGGTGACGATTATCTCGAGAGTGCAAAGTAGCCAAATGAAACTTTTACTGGATTTCCACTTACTTTATCAAATCTCATCTCCACCACACAGGACAAGTTTGCATCTGTTATAGTTTTGGAGAAAATTGTGGTCATTTCATTTATGCGCGAATGTGTTCAGATTGCTTTTCTATTGCATTTGGCACATGGTGACGATTATCTCGAGAGTGCAAAGTAGCCAAATGAAACTTTTACTGGATTTCCACTTACTTTATCAAATCTCATCTCCACCACACAGGACAAGTTTGCATCTGTTATAGTTTTGGAGAAAATTGTGGTCATTTCATTTATGCGCGAATGTGTTCAGATTGCTTTTCTATTGCATATGGCACATGGTGACGATTATCTCGAGAGTGCAAAGTAGCCAAATGAAACTTTTACTGGATTTCCATTTACTTTATCAAATCTCATCTCCACCACACAGGACAAGTTTGCATCTGTTATAGTTTTGGAGAAAATTGTGGTCATTTCATTTATGCGCGAATGTGTTCAGATTGCTTTTCTATTGCATTTTGCACATTGTGACGATTATCTCGAGAGTGCAAAGTAGCCAAATGAAACTTTTACTGGATTTCCACTTACTTTATCAAATCTCATCTCCACCACACAGGACAAGTTTGCATCTGTTATAGTTTTGGAGAAAATTGTGGTCATTTCATTTATGCGCGAATGTGTTCAGATTGCTTTTCTATTGCATTTGGCACATGGTGACGATTATCTCGAGAGTGCAAAGTAGCCAAATGAAACTTTTACTGGATTTCCACTTACTTTATCAAATTTTATCTCCACCACACAGGACAAGTTTGCATCTGTTATAGTTTTGGAGAAAATTGTGGTCATTTCATTTATGCGTGAATGTGTTCAGATTGCTTTTCTATTGCATTTGGCACATGTTGACGATTATCTCGAGAGTGCAAAGTAGCCAAATGAAACTTTTACTGGATTTCCACTTACTTTATCAAATCTCATCTCCACCACACAGGACAAGTTTGCATCTGTTATAGTTTTGGAGAAAATTGTGGTCATTTCATTTATGCGCGAATGTGTTCAGATTACTTTTCTATTGCATTTGGCACATGGTGACGATTATCTCGAGAGTGCAAAGTAGCCAAATGAAACTTTTACTGGATTTCCACTTACTTTATCAAATCTCATCTCCACCACACGGGACAAGTTTGCATATGTTATAGTTTTGGAGAAAATTGTGGTCATTTCATTTATGCGCGAATGTGTTCAGATTGCTTTTCTATTGCATTTGGCACATGGTGACGATTATCTCGAGAGTGCAAAGTAGCCAAATGAAACTTTTACTGGATTTCCACTTACTTTATCAAATTTCACCTCCACCACACAGGACAAGTTTGCATCTGTTATAGTTTTGGAGAAAATTGTGGTCATTTCATTTATGCGTGAATGTGTTCAGATTGCTTTTCTATTGCATTTGGCACATGGTGACGATTATCTCGAGAGTGCAAAGTAGCCAAATGAAACTTTTACTGGATTTCCACTTACTTTATCAAATCTCATCTCCAACACACAGGACAAGTTTGCATCTGTTATAGTTTTGGAGAAAATTGTGGTCATTTCATTTATGCGCGAATGTGTTCAGATTACTTTTCTATTGCATTTGGCACATGGTGACGATTATCTCGAGAGTGCAAAGTAGCCAAATGAAACTTTTACTGGATTTCCACTTACTTTATCAAATCTCATCTCCACCACACGAGACAAGTTTGCATATGTTATAGTTTTGGAGAAAATTGTGGTCATTTCATTTATGCGCGAATGTGTTCAGATTGCTTTTCTATTGCATTTGGCACATGGTGACGATTATCTCGAGAGTGCAAAGTAGCCAAATGAAACTTTTACTGGATTTCCACTTACTTTATCAAATCTCATCTCCACCACACAGGACAAGTTTGCATCTGTTATAGTTTTGGAGAAAATTGTGGTCATTTCATTTATGCGCGAATGTGTTCAGATTGCTTTTATATTGCATTTGGCACATGGTGACGATTATCTCGAGAGTGCAAAGTAGCCAAATGAAACTTTTACTGGATTTCCACTTACTTTATCAAATCTCATCTCCATCACACAGGACAAGTTTGCATTTGTTATAGTTTTGGAGAAAATTGTGGTCATTTCATTTATGAGCGAATGTGTTCAGATTGCTTTTCTATTGCATTTGGCACATGGTGACGATTATCTCGAGAGTGCAAAGTAGCCAAATGAAACTTTTACTGGATTTCCACTTACTTTATCAAATCTCATCTCCACCACACAGGACAAGTTTGCATCTGTTATAGTTTAGGAGAAAATTGTGGTCATTTCATTTATGCGCGAATGTGTTCAGATTGCTTTTCTATTGCATTTGGCACATGGTGACGATTATCTCGAGAGTGCAAAGTAGCCAAATGAAACTTTTACTGGATTTCCACTTACTTTATCAAATCTCATTTCCACCACACAGGACAAGTTTGCATCTGTTATAGTTTTGGAGAAAATTGTGGTCATTTCATTTATGCGCGAATGTGTTCAGATTGCTTTTCTATTGCATTTGGCACATGGTGACGATTATCTCGAGAGTGCAAAGTAGTTTTATAATAGCAAAAACGTAGTTAATGTCAACCTTAATTTTTCAAGATATATAAACCAGCAAGGTCTTAAATCACATAAATCTCCTAGGAGACACTAATATAAAACTTAACATTTAATGTATAGATTAAAAAGTGAACAGGGTCACTGAAAAACGTGACATACTCAACATAGAAACAACAAATACATATATGGTGTTAGATCACAGCCCCACACGTATTAACATATAGGTGCGCAAGCACACCATCATACTCAGTACCAATGTCAGGCTATTCAAGAATCAACACCAAATATCAATGACACATTCATATGTCCATATGAGAATTAACCCCCTGTTTATCTATCCTAGGAACTAACCACCTAATATAGGGGTATCCAGAAATAGAAGGGGAACAGATCTCACTCAAAGTAGCGGGCTATATTAATGCAGCAAACCTGAAACTCGACTATCATGAATCGAGTAGACTTGTTTCCTTGATTTGTTAATGCATTATTGGGTAAAAAACTTCCATCAAAGTATACATAACTTCCGACGCGTTTCATTAATATTCCTCAGGGAAGTTAGTAATCCAAACTAGAGGGTAATACACAAGGGCAGGCATCCCCGGTGGAACCTCAGTGCTGGACTGAAAATGAAATAGAAACAGCCATAAGTCCACCATTCCAAATATCAATATATCAAAAAAGGACCCAAATAGGGCACTCACCCAAGAAACAAGTTCTATAAGTCCTGGTGCTAGGCCACATCAAACCGCCCATCTATGAACGCACACTATAAAAATAAGACTCTATTAAGCCACCACTCATTGCAGAATCATAGGGGAGAAAAAGGGGTTCCGAAATCAGGAACACTCACCATAGCACGTCCCCCACATCTATTCTGTTCAGAAATGTGCCACGCTGCCGGCCTCATGGGCCGCGCCATCTTATATCATGCGCGCATGCGCAGTACACCCCATTCAATGGTATGACGCGCAACCGGAACCACCCGAAACCGGAAGTTAGCGCGTCATCATTATCCGCCGCCCACATCATCACATGATGTCGGCCGCATATCCGGTGACGCTAAATCCGGAAGATGGAACGCAAGCTAGGTAAACACCATATAGTCGCGTCATTACCTCATTAACGCTTGCGCTCCCATACTGAAAAGCACTGGCAGTGAACGAGAACAAGCTCCGTTCACAAACGTTTAAAGCCTTATCACAGGCAAAATGCAATACTCCTCAAAAAAACACACACCTCTACAATGCAGTGATGTTAAGGCAAAAGACGCCCCCCCCCACAGGAATCAATCCGAGTAGTCTCACTATCACATAGTCGGAAGATATTACAACTTAAGACCCATCACAAAGAGGGCCCCTAAGTACATAGAGCACCGTCAAAGAGATCTCAGAAGGAGGACAGACCACCAAAATCAATCCAAAAGGTCTAGAGCACAAACCACCCCATAACCTTTGACGGTGCTCTATGTACTTAGGGGCCCTCTTTGTGATGGGTCTTAAGTTGTAATATCTTCCGACTATGTGATAGTGAGACTACTCGGATTGATTCCTGTGGGGGGGGCGTCTTTTGCCTTAACATCACTGCATTGTAGAGGTGTGTGTTTTTTTGAGGAGTATTGCATTTTGCCTGTGATAAGGCTTTAAACGTTTGTGAACGGAGCTTGTTCTCGTTCACTGCCAGTGCTTTTCAGTATGGGAGCGCAAGCGTTAATGAGGTAATGACGCGACTATATGGTGTTTACCTAGCTTGCGTTCCATCTTCCGGATTTAGCGTCACCGGATATGCGGCCGACATCATGTGATGATGTGGGCGGCGGATAATGATGACGCGCTAACTTCTGGTTTCGGGTGGTTCCGGTTGCGCGTCATACCATTGAATGGGGTGTACTGTGCATGCGCGCGTGATATAAGATGGCGCGGCCCATGAGGCCGGCAGCGCGGCACATTTCTGAACAGAATAGATGTGGGGGACGTGCTATGGTGAGTGTTCCTGATTTCGGAACCCCTTTTTCTCCCCTATGATTCTGCAATGAGTGGTGGCTTAATAGAGTCTTATTTTTATAGTGTGCGTTCATAGATGGGCGGTTTGATGTGGCCTAGCACCAGGACTTATAGAACTTGTTTCTTGGGTGAGTGCCCTATTTGGGTCCTTTTTTGATATATTGATATTTGGAATGGTGGACTTATGGCTGTTTCTATTTCATTTTCAGTCCAGCACTGAGGTTCCACCGGGGATGCCTGCCCTTGTGACGGTGGTATTACCCTCTAGTTTGGATTACTAACTTCCCTGAGGAATATTAATGAAACGCGTCGGAAGTTATGTATACTTTGATGGAAGTTTTTTACCCAATAATGCATTAACAAATCAAGGAAACAAGTCTACTCGATTCATGATAGTCGAGTTTCAGGTTTGCTGCATTAATATAGCCCGCTACTTTGAGTGAGATCTGTTCCCCTTCTATTTCTGGATACCCCTATATTAGGTGGTTAGTTCCTAGGATAGATAAACAGGGGGTTAATTCTCATATGGACATATGAATGTGTCATTGATATTTGGTGTTGATTCTTGAATAGCCTGACATTGGTACTGAGTATGATGGTGTGCTTGCGCACCTATATGTTAATACGTGTGGGGCTGTGATCTAACACCATATATGTATTTGTTGTTTCTATGTTGAGTATGTCACGTTTTTCAGTGACCCTGTTCACTTTTTAATCTATACATTAAATGTTAAGTTTTATATTAGTGTCTCCTAGGAGATTTATGTGATTTAAGACCTTGCTGGTTTATATATCTTGAAAAATTAAGGTTGACATTAACTACGTTTTTGCTATTATAAAATTGTTTGCCCGGTCTATCACATGGCAGGCTTTCTCTCCTCCGACCTGGACACCAGGCAGTGGGCAAGTGAGGTGAGGGACGTCTTTTCCGACAGAAATTTGGTCCTTAAAAAATATACTCCAACTATGAATGGGGCCTTTAAAGATCTAACTAGGGTTTACAAGGAGAGGATCACCTCCTGGTGGGAGGTGCAGTCCCTTGAAAGTTACTTAAAGGACAAGATAGTGCCCAGAAATCTTAGGATTACTTTACAACCTGGCCATAGGTATAAGAACGCTGATTTCACCACGAGATGGGAGAAGGAGGCTACTGAGAGTTCACTTAGAATGATGAGGTTGATCTTGGAGGAGGAGAAAAGAAACCTTGGGACTTTGGAGGAGTCGTTGAAGGAGCATATTGACACAGCGAGGAAATTCTCGGGTGAGGCTGATTTTCCCAATAAAGAGACAGTATTGCAAGGGGTGATTGAAAAGTTTCAGTACAAACTAAAGGAGAAGAAACATCGCTTCTATATTAGAGACTTGCAAGATTTCAAAGATAATAAGGCTTATGTATATACTGGAGGGAGGAATAATAATTATTATAAACAAAGTGAGACGGAGTTGTCCTCCACGGATGCTGAATTATCTGAGAATGAGGGCAGGGGAGGTGTTTTCAGACCCCCACATCAATACAAAAGAACAAGAGGTAGGGGAAGGTCAGGCTTTAGGGGTTCTAATCAGAACCAGGGAAGAGGTGGTTTTTTAGAAAATCAATACTACCTCCGCAGCAAAAACCCGGTGAACTTATAGCCGGGGTGAGGGCTCCCCAGGTTATAAACCTCTCTTCTAGGTCTCTGAGTGATGGTGATCTGGCGGTACTGAACAGGGGTTTATCATTTGTGCCCACTACGGATTTCAATGAATTTATGGCTATTAAAGACTTACACCTTTTCGCTAGGCAATTAAAGTGGAAAAAGTTTTTCGGTAAACAGTCGGATAAAACGTGTGATGAATTAGGAATATCTGAGGATTTACTGCAGGATGTGCGCTTTTTATTTCATCTTAGTGATGAGAACCCCAATGACAGAGGTGAGGGCCCGTTCACATCTTTAAAGAATAGTAGCAGTAGGATGCCCCCGGAGGGAACAGAGGTTGATGTTGTTGATGTCTTTGTTAACATGGTAATAAAGGACATTGGTGGTGGTCTTCAATCACATTCGGGTAATTATAATCTTACCAAGTTTGAGATGCAGTGTTTACGCAGCCTTGAAGGTGACTCCAGCATTACGATTAAGCCCTCTGATAAAGGGGGCAACATCGTGATTATGGATTCTATGAAGTATAAGGACATCTGCTTGGGTATTTTGAATGATGAACTAACCTATGAGAAATTAATGTTCAATCCTATGGCTACTTTCAGGGCTGAGTTGAAATCACTACTTGACAAGGCACTCGACGATATGATCATTGACAAGAATGAGTTTGAGTTTATCTTCCCTCTGTTTCCTATACTATCTACCTTTTATGTATTACCCAAGATACATAAGGGTTTGGATCCTCTCAGGGGACGTCCCATTGTATCGGGAGTGGGTGGCCTCACTGAGAAGTTAAGCATATATGTTGACAGGATACTGCGTCCATTTGTAGTATCTCTTAACTCTTTTTTGGGTGACACCACTGAGTTGCTGAGGAAAATTGATGATGTCTTTCTTGAGGAGGGCATGACCCTCTGTAGTATTGATGTTGAGACACTCTATTCCTCGATCCCGCATGATATGGGGATAGAGGCGGTGAAGTACTACCTGAATTCGAGAGGGAATCATCTGTCTGCACATAATGAGTTTGTGATTCAGGCTCTTCGGTTTTGTCTGACGAGGAATGTATTTTCTTTTGGGGGGAAGTACTTCCACCAGCTCAGAGGTACTGCGATGGGGAGTTGTTGTGCCCCATCGTATGCAAACCTTTTTCTGGGCTGGTGGGAGGAAACCACGGTGTTTGGAGGTAACCTTGACACGGAGGATGTTGTTTTGTGGGTCAGGTTTATCGACGACATCTTCCTGATTTGGAAGGGTCGTGAGGATGGTTTCAGGGACTTTGTGGGTTCTCTGAATAATAACAACATGGGCCTTAAATTCACTTTTGAGATGCATCCCAACAGGCTGGCTTTTTTGGATGTCTTGGTAGAAAGGGGACCAGAGGGTAAGCTAATGACGAGTACGTACAGGAAGGAAACATCATCCAACTCATTGTTACGATGGGAGAGTGCGCACCCCAGGTCTCATAAAAAGGGCATCCCAAGGGGCCAGTTTTTAAGGATGAGGCGCAACTGCTCTAGTGACGAGGCCTTTAAAGTACAGGCTGAGGATCTAATAAAGCGGTTGGATGAGAGAGGCTACCCTAAAAAGGAGGTTGAGAGAGCTTTTAAATCGGTTTGTGAGATGGACCGTACAGAGATTCTTAATCCAAGACCCAAGAGCAAAGAGCTGAATGAGCCGTTGAGGTATATCACCACATTTGACAATGGGGCAACTGGCCTACGTGAGATTCTCTGTAAGCATTGGCCGATCCTGAAAATGGACCCAATTGTGGGTAAATACATATCAGATCATCCTTCTATAACATATAGGAAGGCGAGATCCTTGAAGGACAGATTGGTCCATAGCTTTTTCAAGGAGGACAGACCACCATGGTTGACCTGTGGGGTTAGAGGTTGTTTTAAGTGTCATAATTGTAAGAACTGTTTCCTCGTGGAAGAGGGTAAGACTTTCCGTAGTCGGTTCAATGATAGGACATTTGAGATTAGGTCACTTATCACATGTAGGACTAGAGGTGTCATATACAGGGTGACGTGTCCCTGCAATAAACATTATGTTGGAAAGACCATTAGGGAACTACGAAAAAGGGTTGGCGAGCACAAAAATGACATCAGGAATAGGAACGACACCCCATTGGCTAGACATGTCAATACATACCAAAATGGAGATGAAAATTGTATCAGGATTATGGGCATTGATTACATTAGACCACCACCAAGAGGAGGCAACTGGGACAAGTTGATACTCCGTAAGGAGTGTTTTTGGATTTACACGCTGGGTACCATGGCCACAAATGGCCTTAATGAGTAACTATCCTTTACCCCCTTTTTAGGTGCACCCTAGCATATAGGAGTAGTGTAGGAGGGCCAGTCGACGGTGAGTGGGGGCGCCATGGGCGTGGGTATTGTTTACGGTGCCGACCTCTGCAGTAAGGTAGGGAGAGTTTTCAAAGAGTAAGGGTTAGGTTTAGTGTGCACTTAGTCTCTTTTTCTTTCTCCTGCTATGTATTCAGGATTCTTTATGGGGTGGTTTGTGCTCTAGACCTTTTGGATTGATTTTGGTGGTCTGTCCTCCTTCTGAGATCTCTTTGACGGTGCTCTATGTACTTAGGGGCCCTCTTTGTGATGGGTCTTAAGTTGTAATATCTTCCGACTATGTGATAGTGAGACTACTCGGATTGATTCCTGTGGGGGGGGGGCGTCTTTTGCCTTAACATCACTGCATTGTAGAGGTGTGTGTTTTTTTGAGGAGTATTGCATTTTGCCTGTGATAAGGCTTTAAACGTTTGTGAACGGAGCTTGTTCTCGTTCACTGCCAGTGCATTTCAGTATGGGAGCGCAAGCGTTAATGAGGTAATGACGCGACTATATGGTGTTTACCTAGCTTGCGTTCCATCTTCCGGATTTAGCGTCACCGGATATGCGGCCGACATCATGTGATGATGTGGGCGGCGGATAATGATGACGCGCTAACTTCCGGTTTCGGGTGGTTCCGGTTGCGCGTCATACCATTGAATGGGGTGTACTGCGCATGCGCGCGTGATATAAGATGGCGCGGCCCATGAGGCCGGCAGCGCGGCACATTTCTGAACAGAATAGATGTGGGGGACGTGCTATGGTGAGTGTTCCTGATTTCGGAACCCCTTTTTCTCCCCTATGATTCTGCAATGAGTGGTGGCTTAATAGAGTCTTATTTTTATAGTGTGCGTTCATAGATGGGCGGTTTGATGTGGCCTAGCACCAGGACTTATAGAACTTGTTTCTTGGGTGAGTGCCCTATTTGGGTCCTTTTTTGATATATTGATATTTGGAATGGTGGACTTATGGCTGTTTCTATTTCATTTTCAGTCCAGCACTGAGGTTCCACCGGGGATGCCTGCCCTTGTGACGGTGGTATTACCCTCTAGTTTGGATTACTAACTTCCCTGAGGAATATTAATGAAACGCGTCGGAAGTTATGTATACTTTGATGGAAGTTTTTTACCCAATAATGCATTAACAAATCAAGGAAACAAGTCTACTCGATTCATGATAGTCGAGTTTCAGGTTTGCTGCATTAATATAGCCCGCTACTTTGAGTGAGATCTGTTCCCCTTCTATTTCTGGATACCCCTATATTAGGTGGTTAGTTCCTAGGATAGATAAACAGGGGGTTAATTCTCATATGGACATATGAATGTGTCATTGATATTTGGTGTTGATTCTTGAATACCTGACATTGGTACTGAGTATGATGGTGTGCTTGCGCACCTATATGTTAATACGTGTGGGGCTGTGATCTAACACCATATATGTATTTGTTGTTTCTATGTTGAGTATGTCACGTTTTTCAGTGACCCTGTTCACTTTTTAATCTATACATTAAATGTTAAGTTTTATATTAGTGTCTCCTAGGAGATTTATGTGATTTAAGACCTTGCTGGTTTATATATTTATATAGAGTGCAAAGTAGCCAAATGAAACTTTTACTGGATTTCCACTTACTTTATCAAATCTCATCTCCACCACACAAGACAAGTTTGCATCTGTTATAGTTTTGGAGAAAATTGTGGTCATTTCATTTTTGCGCGAATGTGTTCAGATTGCTTTTCTATTGCATTTGGCACATGGTGACGATTATCTCGAGAGTGCAAAGTAGCCAAATGAAACTTTTACTGGATTTCCACTTACTTTATCAAATCTCATTTCCACCACACAGGACAAGTTTGCATCTGTTATAGTTTTGGAGAAAATTGTGGTCATTTCATTTATGCGCGAATGTGTTCAGATTGCTTTTCTATTGCATTTGGCACATGGTGACGATTATCTCGAGAGTGCAAAGTAGCCAAATGAAACTTTTACTGGATTTCCACTTACTTTATCAAATCTCATCTCCACCACACAGGACAAGTTTGCATCTGTTATAGTTTTGGAGAAAATTTTGGTCATTTCATTTATGCGCGAATATGTTCAGATTGCTTTTCTATTGCATTTGGCACATGGTGACGATTATCTCGAGAGTGCAAAGTAGCCAAATGAAACTTTTACTGGATTTTCACTTACTTTATCAAATCTCATCTCCACCACACAGGACAAGTTTGCATCTGTTATAGTTTTGGAGAAAATTGTGGTCATTTCATTTATGCGCGAATGTGTTCAGATTGCTTTTCTATTGCATTTGGCGCATGGTGACGATTATCTCGAGAGTGCAAAGTAGCCAAATGAAACTTTTACTGGATTTCCACTTACTTTATCAAATCTCATCTCCACCACACAGGACAAGTTTGCATCTGTTATAGTTTTGGAGAAAATTGTGGTCATTTCATTTTTGCGCGAATGTGTTCAGATTGCTTTTCTATTGCATTTGGCACATGGTGACGATTATCTCGAGAGTGCAAAGTAGCCAAATGAAACTTTTACTGGATTTCCACTTACTTTATTAAATCTCATCTCCACCACACAGGACAAGTTTGCATCTGTTATAGTTTTGGAGAAAATTGTGGTCATTTCATTTATGCGCGAATGTGTTCAGATTGCTTTTCTATTGCATTTGGCACATGGTGACGATTATCTCGAGAGTGCAAAGTAGCCAAATGAAACTTTTACTGGATTTCCACTTACTTTATCAAATCTAATCTCCACCACACAGGACAAGTTTGCATCTGTTATAGTTTTGGAGAAAATTGTGGTCATTTCATTTATGCGCGAATGTGTTCAGATTGCTTTTCTATTGCATTTGGCACATGGTGACGATTATCTCGAGAGTGCAAAGTAGCCAAATGAAACTTTTACTGGATTTCCACTTACTTTATCAAATCTCATCTCCACCACACAGGACAAGTTTGCATCTGTTATAGTTTTGGAGAAAATTGTGGTCATTTCATTTATGCGCGAATGTGTTCAGATTGCTTTTCTATTGCATTTGGCACATGGTGACGATTATCTCGAGAGTGCAAAGTAGCCAAATGAAACTTTTACTGGATTTCCACTTACTTTATCAAATCTCATCTCCACCACACAGGACAAGTTTGCATCTGTTATAGTTTTGGAGAAAATTGTGGTCATTTCATTTATGCGCGAATGTGTTCAGATTGCTTTTCTATTGCATTTGGCACATGGTGACGATTATCTCGAGAGTGCAAAGTAGCCAAATGAAACTTTTACTGGATTTCCACTTACTTTATCAAATCTCATCTCCACCACACAGGACAAGTTTGCATCTGTTATAGTTTTGGAGAAAATTGTGGTCATTTCATTTATGCGCGAATGTGTTCAGATTGCTTTTCTATTGCATTTGGCACATGGTGACGATTATCTCGAGAGTGCAAAGTAGCCAAATGAAACTTTTACTGGATTTCCACTTACTTTATCAAATCTCATCTCCACCACACAGGACAAGTTTGCATCTGTTATAGTTTTGGAGAAAATTGTGGTCATTTCATTTAGGCGCGAATGTGTTCAGATTGCTTTTCTATTGCATTTGGCACATGGTGACGATTATCTCGAGAGTGCAAAGTAGCCAAATGAAACTTTTACTGGATTTCCACTTACTTTATCAAATCTCATCTCCACCACACAGGACAAGTTTGCATCTGTTATAGTTTTGGAGAAAATTGTGGTCATTTCATTTATGCGCGAATGTGTTCAGATTGCTTTTCTATTGCATTTGGCACATGGTGACGATTATCTCGAGAGTGCAAAGTAGCCAAATGAAACTTTTACTGGATTTCCACTTACTTTATCAAATCTCATCTCCACCACACAGGACAAGTTTGCATCTGTTATAGTTTTGGAGAAAATTGTGGTCATTTCATTTATGCGTGAATGTGTTCAGATTGCTTTTCTATTGCATTTGGCACATGGTGACGATTATCTCGAGAGTGCAAAGTAGCCAAATGAAACTTTTACTGGATTTCCACTTACTTTATCAAATCTTATCTCCACCACACAGGACAAGTTTGCATCTGTTATAGTTTTGGAGAAAATTGTGGTCATTTCATTTATGCGCGAATGTGTTCAGATTGCTTTTCTATTGCATTTGGCACATGGTGACGATTATCTCGAGAGTGCAAAGTAGCCAAATGAAACTTTTACTGGATTTCCACTTACTTTATCAAATCTCATCTCCACCACACAGGACAAGTTTGCATCTGTTATAGTTTTGGAGAAAATTGTGGTCATTTCATTTATGCGCGAATGTGTTCAGATTGCTTTTCTATTGCATTTGGCACATGGTGACGATTATCTCGAGAGTGCAAAGTAGCCAAATGAAACTTTTACTGGATTTCCACTTCCTTTATCAAATCTCATCTCCACCACACAGGACAAGTTTGCATCTGTTATAGTTTTGGAGAAAATTGTGGTCATTTCATTTATGCGCGAATGTGTTCAGATTGCTTTTCTATTGCATTTGGCACATGGTGACGATTATCTCGAGAGTGCAAAGTAGCCAAATGAAACTTTTACTGGATTTCCACTTACTTTATCAAATCTCATCTCCACCACACAGGACAAGTTTGCATCTGTTATAGTTTTGGAGAAAATTGTGGTCATTTCATTTATGCGCGAATGTGTTCAGATTGCTTTTCTATTGCATTTGGCACATGGTGACGATTATCTCGAGAGTGCAAAGTAGCCAAATGAAACTTTTACTGGATTTCCACTTACTTTATCAAATCTCATCTCCACCACACAGGACAAGTTTGCATCTGTTATAGTTTTGGAGAAAATTGTGGTCATTTCATTTATGCGCGAATGTGTTCAGATTGCTTTTCTATTGCATTTGGCACATGGTGACGATTATCTCGAGAGTGCAAAGTAGCCAAATGAAACTTTTACTGGATTTCCACTTACTTTATCAAATCTCATCTCCACCACACAGGACAAGTTTGCATCTGTTATAGTTTTGGAGAAAATTGTGGTCATTTCATTTATGCGCGAATGTGTTCAGATTGCTTTTCTATTGCATTTGGCACATGGTGACGATTATCTCGAGAGTGCAAAGTAGCCAAATTAAACTTTTACTGGATTTCCACTTACTTTATCAAATCTCATCTCCACCATACAGGACAAGTTTGCATCTGTTATAGTTTTGGAGAAAATTGTGGTCATTTCATTTATGCGCGAATGTGTTCAGATTGCTTTTCTATTGCATTTGGCACATGGTGACGATTATCTCGAGAGTGCAAAGTAGCCAAATGAAACTTTTACTGGATTTCCACTTACTTTATCAAATCTCATCTCCACCACACAGGACAAGTTTGCATCTGTTATAGTTTTGGAGAAAATTGTGGTCATTTCATTTATGCGCGAATGTGTTCAGATTGCTTTTCTATTGCATTTGGCACATGGTGACGATTATCTCGAGAGTGCAAAGTAGCCAAATGAAACTTTTACTGGATTTCCACTTACTTTATCAAATCTCATCTCCACCACACAGGACAAGTTTGCATCTGTTATAGTTTTGGAGAAAATTGTGGTCATTTCATTTATGCGCGAATGTGTTCAGATTGCTTTTCTATTGCATTTGGCACATGGTGACGATTATCTCGAGAGTGCAAAGTAGCCAAATGAAACTTTTACTGGATTTCCACTTACTTTATCAAATCTCATCTCCACCACACAGGACAAGTTTGCATCTGTTATAGTTTTGGAGAAAATTGTGGTCATTTCATTTATGCGCGAATGTGTTCAGATTGCTTTTCTATTGCATTTGGCACATGGTGACGATTATCTCGAGAGTGCAAAGTAGCCAAATGAAACTTTTACTGGATTTCCACTTACTTTATCAAATCTCATCTCCACCACACAGGACAAGTTTGCATCTGTTATAGTTTAGGAGAAAATTGTGGTCATTTCATTTATGCGCGAATGTGTTCAGATTGCTTTTCTATTGCATTTGGCACATGGTGACGATTATCTCGAGAGTGCAAAGTAGCCAAATGAAACTTTTACTGGATTTCCACTTACTTTATCAAATCTCATCTCCACCACACAGGACAAGTTTGCATCTGTTATAGTTTTGGAGAAAATTGTGGTCATTTCATTTATGCGCGAATGTGTTCAGATTGCTTTTCTATTGCATTTGGCACATGGTGACGATTATCTCGAGAGTGCAAAGTAGCCAAATGAAACTTTTACTGGATTTCCACTTACTTTATCAAATCTCATCTCCACCACACAGGACAAGTTTGCATCTGTTATAGTTTTGGAGAAAATTGTGGTCATTTCATTTATGCGCGAATGTGTTCAGATTGCTTTTCTATTGCATTTGGCACATGGTGACGATTATCTCGAGAGTGCAAAGTAGCCAAATGAAACTTTTACTGGATTTCCACTTACTTTATCAAATCTCATCTCCACCACACAGGACAAGTTTGCATCTGTTATAGTTTTGGAGAAAATTGTGGTCATTTCATTTATGCGCGAATGTGTTCAGATTGCTTTTCTATTGCATTTGGCACATGGTGACGATTATCTCGAGAGTGCAAAGTAGCCAAATGAAACTTTTACTGGATTTCCACTTACTTTATCAAATCTCATCTCCACCACACAGGACAAGTTTGCATCTGTTATAGTTTTGGAGAAAATTGTGGTGATTTCATTTATGCGTGAATGTGTTCAGATTGCTTTTCTATTGCATTTGGCACATGGTGACGATTATCTCGAGAGTGCAAAGTAGCCAAATGAAACTTTTACTGGATTTCCACTTACTTTATCAAATCTTATCTCCACCACACAGGACAAGTTTGCATCTGTTATAGTTTTGGAGAAAATTGTGGTCATTTCATTTATGCGCGAATGTGTTCAGATTGCTTTTCTATTGCATTTGGCACATGGTGACGATTATCTCGAGAGTGCAAATTAGCCAAATGAAACTTTTACTGGATTTCCACTTCCTTTATCAAATCTCATCTCCACCACACAGGACAAGTTTGCATCTGTTATAGTTTTGGAGAAAATTGTGGTCATTTCATTTATGCGCGAATGTGTTCAGATTGCTTTTCTATTGCATTTGGCACATGGTGACGATTATCTCGAGAGTGCAAAGTAGCCAAATGAAACTTTTACTGGATTTCCACTTACTTTATCAAATCTCATCTCCACCACACAGGACACGTTTGCATCTGTTATAGTTTTGGAAAAAATTGTGGTCATTTCATTTATGCGCGAATGTGTTCAGATTGCTTTTCTATTGCATTTGGCACATGGTGACGATTATCTCGAGAGTGCAAAGTAGCCAAATGAAACTTTTACTGGATTTCCACTTACTTTATCAAATCTCATCTCCACCACACAGGACAAGTTTGCATCTGTTATAGTTTTGGAGAAAATTGTGGTCATTTCATTTATGCGCGAATGTGTTCAGATTGCTTTTCTATTGCATTTGGCACATGGTGACGATTATCTCGAGAGTGCAAAGTAGCCAAATGAAACTTTTACTGGATTTCCACTTACTTTATCAAATCTCATCTCCACCACACAGGACAAGTTTGCATCTGTTATAGTTTTGGAGAAAATTGTGGTCATTTCATTTATGCGCGAATGTGTTCAGATTGCTTTTCTATTGCATTTGGCACATGGTGACGATTATCTCGAGAGTGCAAAGTAGCCAAATTAAACTTTTACTGGATTTCCACTTACTTTATCAAATCTCATCTCCACCATACAGGACAAGTTTGCATCTGTTATAGTTTTGGAGAAAATTGTGGTCATTTCATTTATGCGCGAATGTGTTCAGATTGCTTTTCTATTGCATTTGGCACATGGTGACGATTATCTCGAGAGTGCAAAGTAGCCAAATGAAACTTTTACTGGATTTCCACTTACTTTATCAAATCTCATCTCCACCACACAGGACAAGTTTGCATCTGTTATAGTTTTGGAGAAAATTGTGGTCATTTCATTTATGCGCGAATGTGTTCAGATTGCTTTTCTATTGCATTTGGCACATGGTGACGATTATCTCGAGAGTGCAAAGTAGCCAAATGAAACTTTTACTGGATTTCCACTTACTTTATCAAATCTCATCTCCACCACACAGGACAAGTTTGCATCTGTTATAGTTTTGGAGAAAATTGTGGTCATTTCATTTATGCGCGAATGTGTTCAGATTGCTTTTCTATTGCATTTGGCACATGGTGACGATTATCTCGAGAGTGCAAAGTAGCCAAATGAAACTTTTACTGGATTTCCACTTACTTTATCAAATCTCATCTCCACCACACAGGACAAGTTTGCATCTGTTATAGTTTTGGAGAAAATTGTGGTCATTTCATTTATGCGCGAATGTGTTCAGATTGCTTTTCTATTGCATTTGGCACATGGTGACGATTATCTCGAGAGTGCAAAGTAGCCAAATGAAACTTTTACTGGATTTCCACTTACTTTATCAAATCTCATCTCCACCACACAGGACAAGTTTGCATCTGTTATAGTTTAGGAGAAAATTGTGGTCATTTCATTTATGCGCGAATGTGTTCAGATTGCTTTTCTATTGCATTTGGCACATGGTGACGATTATCTCGAGAGTGCAAAGTAGCCAAATGAAACTTTTACTGGATTTCCACTTACTTTATCAAATCTCATCTCCACCACACAGGACAAGTTTGCATCTGTTATAGTTTTGGAGAAAATTGTGGTCATTTCATTTATGCGCGAATGTGTTCAGATTGCTTTTCTATTGCATTTGGCACATGGTGACGATTATCTCGAGAGTGCAAAGTAGCCAAATGAAACTTTTACTGGATTTCCACTTACTTTATCAAATCTCATCTCCACCACACAGGACAAGTTTGCATCTGTTATAGTTTTGGAGAAAATTGTGGTCATTTCATTTATGCACGAATGTGTTCAGATTGCTTTTCTATTGCATTTGGCACATGGTGACGATTATCTCGAGAGTGCAAAGTATGCAAATGAAACTTTTACTGGATTTCCACTTCCTTTATCAAATCTCATCTCCACCACACAGGACAAGTTTGCATCTGTTATAGTTTTGGAGAAAATTGTGGTCATTTCATTTATGCGCGAATGTGTTCAGATTGCTTTTCTATTGCATTTGGCACATGGTGACGATTATCTCGAGAGTGCAAAGTAGCCAAATGAAACTTTTACTGGATTTCCACTTACTTTATCAAATCTCATCTCCACCACACAGGACAAGTTTGCATCTGTTATAGTTTTGGAGAAAATTGTGGTCATTTCATTTATGCGCGAATGTGTTCAGATTGCTTTTCTATTGCATTTGGCACATGGTGACGATTATCTCGAGAGTGCAAAGTAGCCAAATTAAACTTTTACTGGATTTCCACTTACTTTATCAAATCTCATCTCCACCACACAGGACAAGTTTGCATCTGTTATAGTTTTGGAGAAAATTGTGGTCATTTCATTTATGCGCGAATGTGTTCAGATTGCTTTTCTATTGCATTTGGCACATGGTGACGATTATCTCGAGAGTGCAAAGTAGCCAAATGAAACTTTTACTGGATTTCCACTTACTTTATCAAATCTCATCTCCACCACACAGGACAAGTTTGCATCTGTTATAGTTTTGGAGAAAATTGTGGTCATTATATTTATGCGCGAATGTGTTCAGATTGCTTTTCTGTTGCATTTGGCACATGGTGACGATTATCTCGAGAGTGCAAAGTAGCCAAATGAAACTTTTACTGGATTTCCACTTACTTTATCAAATCTCATCTCCACCACACAGGACAAGTTTGCATCTGTTATAGTTTTGGAGAAAATTGTGGTCATTTCATTTATGCGCGAATGTGTTCAGATTGCTTTTCTATTGCATTTGGCACATGGTGACGATTATCTCGAGAGTGCAAAGTAGCCAAATGAAACTTTTACTGGATTTCCACTTACTTTATCAAATCTCATCTCCACCACACAGGACAAGTTTGCATCTGTTATAGTTTTGGAGAAAATTGTGGTCATTTCATTTATGCGCGAATGTGTTCAGATTGCTTTTCTATTGCATTTGGCACATGGTGACGATTATCTCGAGAGTGCAAAGTAGCCAAATTAAACTTTTACTGGATTTCCACTTACTTTATCAAATCTCATCTCCACCACACAGGACAAGTTTGCATCTGTTATAGTTTTGGAGAAAATTGTGGTCATTTCATTTATGTGCGAATGTGTTCAGATTGCTTTTCTATTGCATTTGGCACATGGTGACGATTATCTCGAGAGTGCAAAGTAGCCAAATGAAACTTTTACTGGATTTCCACTTACTTTATCAAATCTCATCTCCACCACACAGGACAAGTTTGCATGTGTTATAGTTTTGGAGAAAATTGTGGTCATTTCATTTATGCGCGATTGTGTTCAGATTGCTTTTCTATTGCATTTGGCACATGGTGACGATTATCTCGAGAGTGCAAAGTAGCCAAATTAAACTTTTACTGGATTTCCACTTACTTTATCAAATCTCCTCTCCCCCACACAGGACAAGTTTGCATCTGTTATAGTTTTGGAGAAAATTGTGGTCATTTCATTTATGCGCGAATGTGTTCAGATTGCTTTTCTATTGCATTTGGCACATGGTGACGATTATCTCGAGAGTGCAAAGTAGACAAATGAAACTTTTACTGGATTTCCACTTCCTTTATCAAATCTCATCTCCACCACACAGGACAAGTTTGCATCTGTTATAGTTTTGGAGAAAATTGTGGTCATTTCATTTATGCGCGAATGTGTTCAGATTGCTTTTCTATTGCATTTGGCACATGGTGACGATTATCTCGAGAGTGCAAAGTAGCCAAATGAAACTTTTACTGGATTTCCACTTACTTTATCAAATCTCATCTCCACCACACAGGACAAGTTTGCATCTGTTATAGTTTTGGAGAAAATTGTGGTCATTTCATTTATGCGCGAATGTTTTCAGATTGCTTTTCTATTGCATTTGTCACATGGTGACGATTATCTCGAGAGTGCAAAGTAGCCAAATGAAACTTTTACTGGATTTCCACTTACTTTATCAAATCTTATCTCCACCACACGGGACAAGTTTGCATCTGTTATAGTTTTGGAGAAAATTGTGGTCATTTCATTTATGCGCGAATGTGTTCAGATTGCTTTTCTATTGCATTTGGCACATGGTGACGATTATCTCGAGAGTGCAAAGTAGCCAAATGAAACTTTTACTGGATTTCCACTTACTTTATCAAATCTCATCTCCACCACACAGGACAAGTTTGCATCTGTTATAGTTTTGGAGAAAATTGTGGTCATTTCATTTATGCGCGAATGTGTTCAGATTGCTTTTCTATTGCATTTGGCCCATGGTGACGATTATCTCGAGAGTGCAAAGTAGCCAAATGAAACTTTTACTGGATTTCCACTTACTTTATCAAATCTCATCTCCACCACACAGGACAAGTTTGCATCTGTTATAGTTTTGGAGAAAATTGTGGTCATTTCATTTATGCGCGAATGTGTTCAGATTGCTTTTCTATTGCATTTGGCACATGGTGACGATTATCTCGAGAGTGCAAAGTAGCCAAATGAAACTTTTACTGGATTTCCACTTACTTTATCAAATCTCATCTCCACCACACAGGACAAGTTTGCATCTGTTATAGTTTTGGAGAAAATTGTGGTCATTTCATTTATGCGCGAATGTTTTCAGATTGCTTTTCTATTGCATTTGGCACATGGTGACGATTATCTCGAGAGTGCAAAGTAGCCAAATGAAACTTTTACTGGATTTCTACATACTTTATCAAATCTCATCTCCACCACACAGGACAAGTTTGCATCTGTTATAGTTTTGGAGAAAATTGTGGTCATTTCATTTATGCGCGAATGTGTTCAGATTGCTTTTCTATTGCATTTGGCACATGGTGACGATTATCTCGAGAGTGCAAAGTAGCCAAATGAAACTTTTACTGGATTTCCACTTACTTTATCAAATCTCATCTCCACCACACAGGACAAGTTTGCATCTGTTATAGTTTTGGAGAAAATTGTGGTCATTTCATTTATGCGCGAATGTGTTCAGATTGCTTTTCTATTGCATTTGGCACATGGTGACGATTATCTCGAGAGTGCAAAGTAGCCAAATGAAACTTTTACTGGATTTCCACTTACTTTATCAAATCTCATCTCCACCACACAGGACAAGTTTGCATCTGTTATAGTTTTGGAGAAAATTGTGGTCATTTCATTTATGCGCGAATGTGTTCAGATTGCTTTTCTATTGCATTTGGCACATGGTGACGATTATCTCGAGAGTGCAAAGTAGCCAAATGAAACTTTTACTGGATTTCCACTTACTTTATCAAATCTCATCTCCACCACACAGGACAAGTTTGCATCTGTTATAGTTTTGGAGAAAATTGTGGTGATTTCATTTATGCGTGAATGTGTTCAGATTGCTTTTCTATTGCATTTGGCACATGGTGACGATTATCTCGAGAGTGCAAAGTAGCCAAATGAAACTTTTACTGGATTTCCACTTACTTTATCAAATCTTATCTCCACCACACAGGACAAGTTTGCATCTGTTATAGTTTTGGAGAAAATTGTGGTCATTTCATTTATGCGCGAATGTGTTCAGATTGCTTTTCTATTGCATTTGGCACATGGTGACGATTATCTCGAGAGTGCAAAGTAGCCAAATGAAACTTTTACTGGATTTCCACTTCCTTTATCAAATCTCATCTCCACCACACAGGACAAGTTTGCATCTGTTATAGTTTTGGAGAAAATTGTGGTCATTTCATTTATGCGCGAATGTGTTCAGATTGCTTTTCTATTGCATTTGGCACATGGTGACGATTATCTCGAGAGTGCAAAGTAGCCAAATGAAACTTTTACTGGATTTCCACTTACTTTATCAAATCTCATCTCCACCACACAGGACAAGTTTGCATCTGTTATAGTTTTGGAAAAAATTGTGGTCATTTCATTTATGCGCGAATGTGTTCAGATTGCTTTTCTATTGCATTTGGCACATGGTGACGATTATCTCGAGAGTGCAAAGTAGCCAAATGAAACTTTTACTGGATTTCCACTTACTTTATCAAATCTCATCTCCACCATACAGGACAAGTTTGCATCTGTTATAGTTTTGGAGAAAATTGTGGTCATTTCATTTATGCGCGAATGTGTTCAGATTGCTTTTCTATTGCATTTGGCACATGGTGACGATTATCTCGAGAGTGCAAAGTAGCCAAATGAAACTTTTACTGGATTTCCACTTACTTTATCAAATCTCATCTCCACCACACAGGACAAGTTTGCATCTGTTATAGTTTTGGAGAAAATTGTGGTCATTTCATTTATGCGCGAATGTGTTCAGATTGCTTTTCTATTGCATTTGGCACATGGTGACGATTATCTCGAGAGTGCAAAGTAGCCAAATGAAACTTTTACTGGATTTCCACTTACTTTATCAAATCTCATCTCCACCACACAGGACAAGTTTGCATCTGTTATAGTTTTGGAGAAAATTGTGGTCATTTCATTTATGCGCGAATGTGTTCAGATTGCTTTTCTATTGCATTTGGCACATGGTGACGATTATCTCGAGAGTGCAAAGTAGCCAAATGAAACTTTTACTGGATTTCCACTTACTTTATCAAATCTCATCTCCACCATACAGGACAAGTTTGCATCTGTTATAGTTTTGGAGAAAATTGTGGTCATTTCATTTATGCGCGAATGTGTTCAGATTGCTTTTCTATTGCATTTGGCACATGGTGACGATTATCTCGAGAGTGCAAAGTAGCCAAATGAAACTTTTACTGGATTTCCACTTACTTTATCAAATCTCATCTCCACCACACAGGACAAGTTTGCATCTGTTATAGTTTTGGAGAAAATTGTGGTCATTTCATTTATGCGCGAATGTGTTCAGATTGCTTTTCTATTGCATTTGGCACATGGTGACGATTATCTCGAGAGTGCAAAGTAGCCAAATGAAACTTTTACTGGATTTCCACTTACTTTATCAAATCTCATCTCCACCACACAGGACAAGTTTGCATCTGTTATAGTTTTGGAGAAAATTGTGGTCATTTCATTTATGCGCGAATGTGTTCAGATTGCTTTTCTATTGCATTTGGCACATGGTGACGATTATCTCGAGAGTGCAAAGTAGCCAAATGAAACTTTTACTGGATTTCCACTTACTTTATCAAATCTCATCTCCACCACACAGGACAAGTTTGCATCTGTTATAGTTTTGGAGAAAATTGTGGTCATTTCATTTATGCGCGAATGTGTTCAGATTGCTTTTCTATTGCATTTGGCACATGGTGACGATTATCTCGAGAGTGCAAAGTAGCCAAATGAAACTTTTACTGGATTTCCACTTACTTTATCAAATCTCATCTCCACCACACAGGACAAGTTTGCATCTGTTATAGTTTAGGAGAAAATTGTGGTCATTTCATTTATGCGCGAATGTGTTCAGATTGCTTTTCTATTGCATTTGGCACATGGTGACGATTATCTCGAGAGTGCAAAGTAGCCAAATGAAACTTTTACTGGATTTCCACTTACTTTATCAAATCTCATCTCCACCACACAGGACAAGTTTGCATCTGTTATAGTTTTGGAGAAAATTGTGGTCATTTCATTTATGCGCGAATGTGTTCAGATTGCTTTTCTATTGCATTTGGCACATGGTGACGATTATCTCGAGAGTGCAAAGTAGCCAAATGAAACTTTTACTGGATTTCCACTTACTTTATCAAATCTCATCTCCACCACACAGGACAAGTTTGCATCTGTTATAGTTTTGGAGAAAATTGTGGTGATTTCATTTATGCGTGAATGTGTTCAGATTGCTTTTCTATTGCATTTGGCACATGGTGACGATTATCTCGAGAGTGCAAAGTAGCCAAATGAAACTTTTACTGGATTTCCACTTACTTTATCAAATCTTATCTCCACCACACAGGACAAGTTTGCATCTGTTATAGTTTTGGAGAAAATTGTGGTCATTTCATTTATGCGCGAATGTGTTCAGATTGCTTTTCTATTGCATTTGGCACATGGTGACGATTATCTCGAGAGTGCAAAGTAGCCAAATGAAACTTTTACTGGATTTCCACTTACTTTATCAAATCTCATCTCCACCACACAGGACAAGTTTGCATCTGTTATAGTTTTGGAGAAAATTGTGGTCATTTCATTTATGCACGAATGTGTTCAGATTGCTTTTCTATTGCATTTGGCACATGGTGACGATTATCTCGAGAGTGCAAAGTATGCAAATGAAACTTTTACTGGATTTCCACTTCCTTTATCAAATCTCATCTCCACCACACAGGACAAGTTTGCATCTGTTATAGTTTTGGAGAAAATTGTGGTCATTTCATTTATGCGCGAATGTGTTCAGATTGCTTTTCTATTGCATTTGGCACATGGTGACGATTATCTCGAGAGTGCAAAGTAGCCAAATGAAACTTTTACTGGATTTCCACTTACTTTATCAAATCTCATCTCCACCACACAGGACAAGTTTGCATCTGTTATAGTTTTGGAGAAAATTGTGGTCATTTCATTTATGCGCGAATGTGTTCAGATTGCTTTTCTATTGCATTTGGCACATGGTGACGATTATCTCGAGAGTGCAAAGTAGCCAAATGAAACTTTTACTGGATTTCCACTTACTTTATCAAATCTCATCTCCACCACACAGGACAAGTTTGCATCTGTTATAGTTTTGGAGAAAATTGTGGTCATTTCATTTATGCGCGAATGTGTTCAGATTGCTTTTCTATTGCATTTGGCACATGGTGACGATTATCTCGAGAGTGCAAAGTAGCCAAATTAAACTTTTACTGGATTTCCACTTACTTTATCAAATCTCATCTCCACCACACAGGACAAGTTTGCATCTGTTATAGTTTTGGAGAAAATTGTGGTCATTTTATTTATGCGCGAATGTGTTCAGATTGCTTTTCTGTTGCATTTGGCACATGGTGACGATTATCTCGAGAGTGCAAAGTAGCCAAATGAAACTTTTACTGGATTTCCACTTACTTTATCAAATCTCATCTCCACCATACAGGACAAGTTTGCATCTGTTATAGTTTTGGAGAAAATTGTGGTCATTTCATTTATGCGCGAATGTGTTCAGATTGCTTTTCTATTGCATTTGGCACATGGTGACGATTATCTCGAGAGTGCAAAGTAGCCAAATGAAACTTTTACTGGATTTCCACTTACTTTATCAAATCTCATCTCCACCACACAGGACAAGTTTGCATCTGTTATAGTTTTGGAGAAAATTGTGGTCATTTCATTTATGCGCGAATGTGTTCAGATTGCTTTTCTATTGCATTTGGCACATGGTGACGATTATCTCGAGAGTGCAAAGTAGCCAAATTAAACTTTTACTGGATTTCCACTTACTTTATCAAATCTCATCTCCACCACACAGGACAAGTTTGCATCTGTTATAGTTTTGGAGAAAATTGTGGTCATTTCATTTATGTGCGAATGTGTTCAGATTGCTTTTCTATTGCATTTGGCACATGGTGACGATTATCTCGAGAGTGCAAAGTAGCCAAATGAAACTTTTACTGGATTTCCACTTACTTTATCAAATCTCATCTCCACCACACAGGACAAGTTTGCATGTGTTATAGTTTTGGAGAAAATTGTGGTCATTTCATTTATGCGCGAATGTGTTCAGATTGCTTTTCTATTGCATTTGGCACATGGTGACGATTATCTCGAGAGTGCAAAGTAGCCAAATGAAACTTTTACTGGATTTCCACTTACTTTATCAAATCTCATCTCCACCACACAGGACAAGTTTGCATCTGTTATAGTTTTGGAGAAAATTGTGGTCATTTCATTTATGCGCGAATGTGTTCAGATTGCTTTTCTATTGCATTTGGCACATGGTGACGATTATCTCGAGAGTGCAAAGTAGACAAATGAAACTTTTACTGGATTTCCACTTCCTTTATCAAATCTCATCTCCACCACACAGGACAAGTTTGCATCTGTTATAGTTTTGGAGAAAATTGTGGTCATTTCATTTATGCGCGAATGTGTTCAGATTGCTTTTCTATTGCATTTGGCACATGGTGACGATTATCTCGAGAGTGCAAAGTAGCCAAATGAAACTTTTACTGGATTTCCACTTACTTTATCAAATCTCATCTCCACCACACAGGACAAGTTTGCATCTGTTATAGTTTTGGAGAAAATTGTGCTCATTTCATTTATGCGCGAATGTTTTCAGATTGCTTTTCTATTGCATTTGTCACATGGTGACGATTATCTCGAGAGTGCAAAGTAGCCAAATGAAACTTTTACTGGATTTCCACTTACTTTATCAAATCTTATCTCCACCACACGGGACAAGTTTGCATCTGTTATAGTTTTGGAGAAAATTGTGGTCATTTCATTTATGCGCGAATGTGTTCAGATTGCTTTTCTATTGCATTTGGCACATGGTGACGATTATCTCGAGAGTGCAAAGTAGCCAAATGAAACTTTTACTGGATTTCCACTTACTTTATCAAATCTCATCTCCACCACACAGGACAAGTTTGCATCTGTTATAGTTTTGGAGAAAATTGTGGTCATTTCATTTATGCGCGAATGTGTTCAGATTGCTTTTCTATTGCATTTGGCCCATGGTGACGATTATCTCGAGAGTGCAAAGTAGCCAAATGAAACTTTTACTGGATTTCCACTTACTTTATCAAATCTCATCTCCACCACACAGGACAAGTTTGCATCTGTTATAGTTTTGGAGAAAATTGTGGTCATTTCATTTATGCGCGAATGTGTTCAGATTGCTTTTCTATTGCATTTGGCACATGGTGACGATTATCTCGAGAGTGCAAAGTAGCCAAATGAAACTTTTACTGGATTTCCACTTACTTTATCAAATCTCATCTCCACCACACAGGACAAGTTTGCATCTGTTATAGTTTTGGAGAAAATTGTGGTCATTTCATTTATGCGCGAATGTTTTCAGATTGCTTTTCTATTGCATTTGGCACATGGTGACGATTATCTCGAGAGTGCAAAGTAGCCAAATGAAACTTTTACTGGATTTCTACATACTTTATCAAATCTCATCTCCACCACACAGGACAAGTTTGCATCTGTTATAGTTTTGGAGAAAATTGTGGTCATTTCATTTATGCGCGAATGTGTTCAGATTGCTTTTCTATTGCATTTGGCACATGGTGACGATTATCTCGAGAGTGCAAAGTAGCCAAATGAAACTTTTACTGGATTTCCACTTACTTTATCAAATCTCATCTCCACCACACAGGACAAGTTTGCATCTGTTATAGTTTTGGAGAAAATTGTGGTCATTTCATTTATGCGCGAATGTGTTCAGATTGCTTTTCTATTGCATTTGGCACATGGTGACGATTATCTCGAGAGTGCAAAGTAGCCAAATGAAACTTTTACTGGATTTCCACTTACTTTATCAAATCTCATCTCCACCACACAGGACAAGTTTGCATCTGTTATAGTTTTGGAGAAAATTGTGGTCATTTCATTTATGCGCGAATGTTTTCAGATTGCTTTTCTATTGCATTTGTCACATGGTGACGATTATCTCGAGAGTGCAAAGTAGCCAAATGAAACTTTTACTGGATTTCCACTTACTTTATCAAATCTTATCTCCACCACACGGGACAAGTTTGCATCTGTTATAGTTTTGGAGAAAATTGTGGTCATTTCATTTATGCGCGAATGTGTTCAGATTGCTTTTCTATTGCATTTGGCACATGGTGACGATTATCTCGAGAGTGCAAAGTAGCCAAATGAAACTTTTACTGGATTTCCACTTACTTTATCAAATCTCATCTCCACCACACAGGACAAGTTTGCATCTGTTATAGTTTTGGAGAAAATTGTGGTCATTTCATTTATGCGCGAATGTGTTCAGATTGCTTTTCTATTGCATTTGGCCCATGGTGACGATTATCTCGAGAGTGCAAAGTAGCCAAATGAAACTTTTACTGGATTTCCACTTACTTTATCAAATCTCATCTCCACCACACAGGACAAGTTTGCATCTGTTATAGTTTTGGAGAAAATTGTGGTCATTTCATTTATGCGCGAATGTTTTCAGATTGCTTTTCTATTGCATTTGGCACATGGTGACGATTATCTCAAGAGTGCAAAGTAGCCAAATGAAACTTTTACTGGATTTCTACATACTTTATCAAATCTCATCTCCACCACACAGGACAAGTTTGCATCTGTTATAGTTTTGGAGAAAATTGTGGTCATTTCATTTATGCGCGAATGTGTTCAGATTGCTTTTCTATTGCATTTGGCACATGGTGACGATTATCTCGAGAGTGCAAAGTAGCCAAATGAAACTTTTACTGGATTTCCACTTACTTTATCAAATCTCATCTCCACCACACAGGACAAGTTTGCATCTGTTATAGTTTTGGAGAAAATTGTGGTCATTTCATTTATGCGCGAATGTGTTCAGATTGCTTTTCTATTGCATTTGGCACATGGTGACGATTATCTCGAGAGTGCAAAGTAGCCAAATGAAACTTTTACTGGATTTCCACTTACTTTATCAAATCTCATCTCCACCACACAGGACAAGTTTGCATCTGTTATAGTTTTGGAGAAAATTGTGGTCATTTCATTTATGCGCGAATGTGTTCAGATTGCTTTTCTATTGCATTTGGCACATGGTGACGATTATCTCGAGAGTGCAAAGTAGCCAAATGAAACTTTTACTGGATTTCCACTTACTTTATCAAATCTCATCTCCACCACACAGGACAAGTTTGCATCTGTTATAGTTTTGGAGAAAATTGTGGTGATTTCATTTATGCGTGAATGTGTTCAGATTGCTTTTCTATTGCATTTGGCACATGGTGACGATTATCTCGAGAGTGCAAAGTAGCCAAATGAAACTTTTACTGGATTTCCACTTACTTTATCAAATCTTATCTCCACCACACAGGACAAGTTTGCATCTGTTATAGTTTTGGAGAAAATTGTGGTCATTTCATTTATGCGCGAATGTGTTCAGATTGCTTTTCTATTGCATTTGGCACATGGTGACGATTATCTCGAGAGTGCAAAGTAGCCAAATGAAACTTTTACTGGATTTCCACTTCCTTTATCAAATCTCATCTCCACCACACAGGACAAGTTTGCATCTGTTATAGTTTTGGAGAAAATTGTGGTCATTTCATTTATGCGCGAATGTGTTCAGATTGCTTTTCTATTGCATTTGGCACATGGTGACGATTATCTCGAGAGTGCAAAGTAGCCAAATGAAACTTTTACTGGATTTCCACTTACTTTATCAAATCTCATCTCCACCACACAGGACAAGTTTGCATCTGTTATAGTTTTGGAGAAAATTGTGGTCATTTCATTTATGCGCGAATGTTTTCAGATTGCTTTTCTATTGCATTTGGCACATGGTGACGATTATCTCGAGAGTGCAAAGTAGCCAAATGAAACTTTTACTGGATTTCTACATACTTTATCAAATCTCATCTCCACCACACAGGACAAGTTTGCATCTGTTATAGTTTTGGAGAAAATTGTGGTCATTTCATTTATGCGCGAATGTGTTCAGATTGCTTTTCTATTGCATTTGGCACATGGTGACGATTATCTCGAGAGTGCAAAGTAGCCAAATGAAACTTTTACTGGATTTCCACTTACTTTATCAAATCTCATCTCCACCACACAGGACAAGTTTGCATCTGTTATAGTTTTGGAGAAAATTGTGGTCATTTCATTTATGCGCGAATGTGTTCAGATTGCTTTTCTATTGCATTTGGCACATGGTGACGATTATCTCGAGAGTGCAAAGTAGCCAAATGAAACTTTTACTGGATTTCCACTTACTTTATCAAATCTCATCTCCACCACACAGGACAAGTTTGCATCTGTTATAGTTTTGGAGAAAATTGTGGTCATTTCATTTATGCGCGAATGTGTTCAGATTGCTTTTCTATTGCATTTGGCACATGGTGACGATTATCTCGAGAGTGCAAAGTAGCCAAATGAAACTTTTACTGGATTTCCACTTACTTTATCAAATCTCATCTCCACCACACAGGACAAGTTTGCATCTGTTATAGTTTTGGAGAAAATTGTGGTGATTTCATTTATGCGTGAATGTGTTCAGATTGCTTTTCTATTGCATTTGGCACATGGTGACGATTATCTCGAGAGTGCAAAGTAGCCAAATGAAACTTTTACTGGATTTCCACTTACTTTATCAAATCTTATCTCCACCACACAGGACAAGTTTGCATCTGTTATAGTTTTGGAGAAAATTGTGGTCATTTCATTTATGCGCGAATGTGTTCAGATTGCTTTTCTATTGCATTTGGCACATGGTGACGATTATCTCGAGAGTGCAAAGTAGCCAAATGAAACTTTTACTGGATTTCCACTTCCTTTATCAAATCTCATCTCCACCACACAGGACAAGTTTGCATCTGTTATAGTTTTGGAGAAAATTGTGGTCATTTCATTTATGCGCGAATGTGTTCAGATTGCTTTTCTATTGCATTTGGCACATGGTGACGATTATCTCGAGAGTGCAAAGTAGCCAAATGAAACTTTTACTGGATTTCCACTTACTTTATCAAATCTCATCTCCACCACACAGGACAAGTTTGCATCTGTTATAGTTTTGGAAAAAATTGTGGTCATTTCATTTATGCGCGAATGTGTTCAGATTGCTTTTCTATTGCATTTGGCACATGGTGACGATTATCTCGAGAGTGCAAAGTAGCCAAATAAAACTTTTACTGGATTTCCACTTACTTTATCAAATCTCATCTCCACCACACAGGACAAGTTTGCATCTGTTATAGTTTTGGAGAAAATTGTGGTCATTTCATTTATGCGCGAATGTGTTCAGATTGCTTTTCTATTGCATTTGGCACATGGTGACGATTATCTCGAGAGTGCAAAGTAGCCAAATGAAACTTTTACTGGATTTCCACTTACTTTATCAAATCTCATCTCCACCACACAGGACAAGTTTGCATCTGTTATAGTTTTGGAGAAAATTGTGGTCATTTCATTTATGCGCGAATGTGTTCAGATTGCTTTTCTATTGCATTTGGCACATGGTGACGATTATCTCGAGAGTGCAAAGTAGCCAAATTAAACTTTTACTGGATTTCCACTTACTTTATCAAATCTCATCTCCACCATACAGGACAAGTTTGCATCTGTTATAGTTTTGGAGAAAATTGTGGTCATTTCATTTATGCGCGAATGTGTTCAGATTGCTTTTCTATTGCATTTGGCACATGGTGACGATTATCTCGAGAGTGCAAAGTAGCCAAATGAAACTTTTACTGGATTTCCACTTACTTTATCAAATCTCATCTCCACCACACAGGACAAGTTTGCATCTGTTATAGTTTTGGAGAAAATTGTGGTCATTTCATTTATGCGCGAATGTTTTCAGATTGCTTTTCTATTGCATTTGGCACATGGTGACGATTATCTCGAGAGTGCAAAGTAGCCAAATGAAACTTTTACTGGATTTCTACATACTTTATCAAATCTCATCTCCACCACACAGGACAAGTTTGCATCTGTTATAGTTTTGGAGAAAATTGTGGTCATTTCATTTATGCGCGAATGTGTTCAGATTGCTTTTCTATTGCATTTGGCACATGGTGACGATTATCTCGAGAGTGCAAAGTAGCCAAATGAAACTTTTACTGGATTTCCACTTACTTTATCAAATCTCATCTCCACCACACAGGACAAGTTTGCATCTGTTATAGTTTTGGAGAAAATTGTGGTCATTTCATTTATGCGCGAATGTGTTCAGATTGCTTTTCTATTGCATTTGGCACATGGTGACGATTATCTCGAGAGTGCAAAGTAGCCAAATGAAACTTTTACTGGATTTCCACTTACTTTATCAAATCTCATCTCCACCACACAGGACAAGTTTGCATCTGTTATAGTTTTGGAGAAAATTGTGGTCATTTCATTTATGCGCGAATGTGTTCAGATTGCTTTTCTATTGCATTTGGCACATGGTGACGATTATCTCGAGAGTGCAAAGTAGCCAAATGAAACTTTTACTGGATTTCCACTTACTTTATCAAATCTCATCTCCACCACACAGGACAAGTTTGCATCTGTTATAGTTTTGGAGAAAATTGTGGTGATTTCATTTATGCGTGAATGTGTTCAGATTGCTTTTCTATTGCATTTGGCACATGGTGACGATTATCTCGAGAGTGCAAAGTAGCCAAATGAAACTTTTACTGGATTTCCACTTACTTTATCAAATCTTATCTCCACCACACAGGACAAGTTTGCATCTGTTATAGTTTTGGAGAAAATTGTGGTCATTTCATTTATGCGCGAATGTGTTCAGATTGCTTTTCTATTGCATTTGGCACATGGTGACGATTATCTCGAGAGTGCAAAGTAGCCAAATGAAACTTTTACTGGATTTCCACTTCCTTTATCAAATCTCATCTCCACCACACAGGACAAGTTTGCATCTGTTATAGTTTTGGAGAAAATTGTGGTCATTTCATTTATGCGCGAATGTGTTCAGATTGCTTTTCTATTGCATTTGGCACATGGTGACGATTATCTCGAGAGTGCAAAGTAGCCAAATGAAACTTTTACTGGATTTCCACTTACTTTATCAAATCTCATCTCCACCACACAGGACAAGTTTGCATCTGTTATAGTTTTGGAAAAAATTGTGGTCATTTCATTTATGCGCGAATGTGTTCAGATTGCTTTTCTATTGCATTTGGCACATGGTGACGATTATCTCGAGAGTGCAAAGTAGCCAAATAAAACTTTTACTGGATTTCCACTTACTTTATCAAATCTCATCTCCACCACACAGGACAAGTTTGCATCTGTTATAGTTTTGGAGAAAATTGTGGTCATTTCATTTATGCGCGAATGTGTTCAGATTGCTTTTCTATTGCATTTGGCACATGGTGACGATTATCTCGAGAGTGCAAAGTAGCCAAATGAAACTTTTACTGGATTTCCACTTACTTTATCAAATCTCATCTCCACCACACAGGACAAGTTTGCATCTGTTATAGTTTTGGAGAAAATTGTGGTCATTTCATTTATGCGCGAATGTGTTCAGATTGCTTTTCTATTGCATTTGGCACATGGTGACGATTATCTCGAGAGTGCAAAGTAGCCAAATTAAACTTTTACTGGATTTCCACTTACTTTATCAAATCTCATCTCCACCATACAGGACAAGTTTGCATCTGTTATAGTTTTGGAGAAAATTGTGGTCATTTCATTTATGCGCGAATGTGTTCAGATTGCTTTTCTATTGCATTTGGCACATGGTGACGATTATCTCGAGAGTGCAAAGTAGCCAAATGAAACTTTTACTGGATTTCCACTTACTTTATCAAATCTCATCTCCACCACACAGGACAAGTTTGCATCTGTTATAGTTTTGGAGAAAATTGTGGTCATTTCATTTATGCGCGAATGTGTTCAGATTGCTTTTCTATTGCATTTGGCACATGGTGACGATTATCTCGAGAGTGCAAAGTAGCCAAATGAAACTTTTACTGGATTTCCACTTACTTTATCAAATCTCATCTCCACCACACAGGACAAGTTTGCATCTGTTATAGTTTTGGAGAAAATTGTGGTCATTTCATTTATGCGCGAATGTGTTCAGATTGCTTTTCTATTGCATTTGGCACATGGTGACGATTATCTCGAGAGTGCAAAGTAGCCAAATGAAACTTTTACTGGATTTCCACTTACTTTATCAAATCTCATCTCCACCACACAGGACAAGTTTGCATCTGTTATAGTTTTGGAGAAAATTGTGGTCATTTCATTTATGCGCGAATGTGTTCAGATTGCTTTTCTATTGCATTTGGCACATGGTGACGATTATCTCGAGAGTGCAAAGTAGCCAAATGAAACTTTTACTGGATTTCCACTTACTTTATCAAATCTCATCTCCACCACACAGGACAAGTTTGCATCTGTTATAGTTTAGGAGAAAATTGTGGTCATTTCATTTATGCGCGAATGTGTTCAGATTGCTTTTCTATTGCATTTGGCACATGGTGACGATTATCTCGAGAGTGCAAAGTAGCCAAATGAAACTTTTACTGGATTTCCACTTACTTTATCAAATCTCATCTCCACCACACAGGACAAGTTTGCATCTGTTATAGTTTTGGAGAAAATTGTGGTCATTTCATTTATGCGCGAATGTGTTCAGATTGCTTTTCTATTGCATTTGGCACATGGTGACGATTATCTCGAGAGTGCAAAGTAGCCAAATGAAACTTTTACTGGATTTCCACTTACTTTATCAAATCTCATCTCCACCACACAGGACAAGTTTGCATCTGTTATAGTTTTGGAGAAAATTGTGGTCATTTCATTTATGCGCGAATGTGTTCAGATTGCTTTTCTATTGCATTTGGCACATGGTGACGATTATCTCGAGAGTGCAAAGTAGCCAAATGAAACTTTTACTGGATTTCCACTTACTTTATCAAATCTCATCTCCACCACACAGGACAAGTTTGCATCTGTTATAGTTTTGGAGAAAATTGTGGTCATTTCATTTATGCGCGAATGTGTTCAGATTGCTTTTCTATTGCATTTGGCACATGGTGACGATTATCTCGAGAGTGCAAAGTAGCCAAATGAAACTTTTACTGGATTTCCACTTACTTTATCAAATCTCATCTCCACCACACAGGACAAGTTTGCATCTGTTATAGTTTTGGAGAAAATTGTGGTGATTTCATTTATGCGTGAATGTGTTCAGATTGCTTTTCTATTGCATTTGGCACATGGTGACGATTATCTCGAGAGTGCAAAGTAGCCAAATGAAACTTTTACTGGATTTCCACTTACTTTATCAAATCTTATCTCCACCACACAGGACAAGTTTGCATCTGTTATAGTTTTGGAGAAAATTGTGGTCATTTCATTTATGCGCGAATGTGTTCAGATTGCTTTTCTATTGCATTTGGCACATGGTGACGATTATCTCGAGAGTGCAAAGTAGCCAAATGAAACTTTTACTGGATTTCCACTTACTTTATCAAATCTCATCTCCACCACACAGGACAAGTTTGCATCTGTTATAGTTTTGGAGAAAATTGTGGTCATTTCATTTATGCACGAATGTGTTCAGATTGCTTTTCTATTGCATTTGGCACATGGTGACGATTATCTCGAGAGTGCAAAGTATGCAAATGAAACTTTTACTGGATTTCCACTTCCTTTATCAAATCTCATCTCCACCACACAGGACAAGTTTGCATCTGTTATAGTTTTGGAGAAAATTGTGGTCATTTCATTTATGCGCGAATGTGTTCAGATTGCTTTTCTATTGCATTTGGCACATGGTGACGATTATCTCGAGAGTGCAAAGTAGCCAAATGAAACTTTTACTGGATTTCCACTTACTTTATCAAATCTCATCTCCACCACACAGGACAAGTTTGCATCTGTTATAGTTTTGGAGAAAATTGTGGTCATTTCATTTATGCGCGAATGTGTTCAGATTGCTTTTCTATTGCATTTGGCACATGGTGACGATTATCTCGAGAGTGCAAAGTAGCCAAATGAAACTTTTACTGGATTTCCACTTACTTTATCAAATCTCATCTCCACCACACAGGACAAGTTTGCATCTGTTATAGTTTTGGAGAAAATTGTGGTCATTTCATTTATGCGCGAATGTGTTCAGATTGCTTTTCTATTGCATTTGGCACATGGTGACGATTATCTCGAGAGTGCAAAGTAGCCAAATTAAACTTTTACTGGATTTCCACTTACTTTATCAAATCTCATCTCCACCACACAGGACAAGTTTGCATCTGTTATAGTTTTGGAGAAAATTGTGGTCATTTTATTTATGCGCGAATGTGTTCAGATTGCTTTTCTGTTGCATTTGGCACATGGTGACGATTATCTCGAGAGTGCAAAGTAGCCAAATGAAACTTTTACTGGATTTCCACTTACTTTATCAAATCTCATCTCCACCACACAGGACAAGTTTGCATCTGTTATAGTTTTGGAGAAAATTGTGGTCATTTCATTTATGCGCGAATGTGTTCAGATTGCTTTTCTATTGCATTTGGCACATGGTGACGATTATCTCGAGAGTGCAAAGTAGCCAAATGAAACTTTTACTGGATTTCCACTTACTTTATCAAATCTCATCTCCACCACACAGGACAAGTTTGCATCTGTTATAGTTTTGGAGAAAATTGTGGTCATTTCATTTATGCGCGAATGTGTTCAGATTGCTTTTCTATTGCATTTGGCACATGGTGACGATTATCTCGAGAGTGCAAAGTAGCCAAATTAAACTTTTACTGGATTTCCACTTACTTTATCAAATCTCATCTCCACCACACAGGACAAGTTTGCATCTGTTATAGTTTTGGAGAAAATTGTGGTCATTTCATTTATGTGCGAATGTGTTCAGATTGCTTTTCTATTGCATTTGGCACATGGTGACGATTATCTCGAGAGTGCAAAGTAGCCAAATGAAACTTTTACTGGATTTCCACTTACTTTATCAAATCTCATCTCCACCACACAGGACAAGTTTGCATGTGTTATAGTTTTGGAGAAAATTGTGGTCATTTCATTTATGCGCGAATGTGTTCAGATTGCTTTTCTATTGCATTTGGCACATGGTGACGATTATCTCGAGAGTGCAAAGTAGCCAAATTAAACTTTTACTGGATTTCCACTTACTTTATCAAATCTCCTCTCCACCACACAGGACAAGTTTGCATCTGTTATAGTTTTGGAGAAAATTGTGGTCATTTCATTTATGCGCGAATGTGTTCAGATTGCTTTTCTATTGCATTTGGCACATGGTGACGATTATCTCGAGAGTGCAAAGTAGACAAATGAAACTTTTACTGGATTTCCACTTCCTTTATCAAATCTCATCTCCACCACACAGGACAAGTTTGCATCTGTTATAGTTTTGGAGAAAATTGTGGTCATTTCATTTATGCGCGAATGTGTTCAGATTGCTTTTCTATTGCATTTGGCACATGGTGACGATTATCTCGAGAGTGCAAAGTAGCCAAATTAAACTTTTACTGGATTTCCACTTACTTTATCAAATCTCATCTCCACCACACAGGACAAGTTTGCATCTGTTATAGTTTTGGAGAAAATTGTGGTCATTTCATTTATGTGCGAATGTGTTCAGATTGCTTTTCTATTGCATTTGGCACATGGTGACGATTATCTCGAGAGTGCAAAGTAGCCAAATGAAACTTTTACTGGATTTCCACTTACTTTATCAAATCTCATCTCCACCACACAGGACAAGTTTGCATGTGTTATAGTTTTGGAGAAAATTGTGGTCATTTCATTTATGCGCGAATGTGTTCAGATTGCTTTTCTATTGCATTTGGCACATGGTGACGATTATCTCGAGAGTGCAAAGTAGCCAAATTAAACTTTTACTGGATTTCCACTTACTTTATCAAATCTCCTCTCCACCACACAGGACAAGTTTGCATCTGTTATAGTTTTGGAGAAAATTGTGGTCATTTCATTTATGCGCGAATGTGTTCAGATTGCTTTTCTATTGCATTTGGCACATGGTGACGATTATCTCGAGAGTGCAAAGTAGACAAATGAAACTTTTACTGGATTTCCACTTCCTTTATCAAATCTCATCTCCACCACACAGGACAAGTTTGCATCTGTTATAGTTTTGGAGAAAATTGTGGTCATTTCATTTATGCGCGAATGTGTTCAGATTGCTTTTCTATTGCATTTGGCACATGGTGACGATTATCTCGAGAGTGCAAAGTAGCCAAATGAAACTTTTACTGGATTTCCACTTACTTTATCAAATCTCATCTCCACCACACAGGACAAGTTTGCATCTGTTATAGTTTTGGAGAAAATTGTGGTCATTTCATTTATGCGCGAATGTTTTCAGATTGCTTTTCTATTGCATTTGTCACATGGTGACGATTATCTCGAGAGTGCAAAGTAGCCAAATGAAACTTTTACTGGATTTCCACTTACTTTATCAAATCTTATCTCCACCACACGGGACAAGTTTGCATCTGTTATAGTTTTGGAGAAAATTGTGGTCATTTCATTTATGCGCGAATGTGTTCAGATTGCTTTTCTATTGCATTTGGCACATGGTGACGATTATCTCGAGAGTGCAAAGTAGCCAAATGAAACTTTTACTGGATTTCCACTTACTTTATCAAATCTCATCTCCACCACACAGGACAAGTTTGCATCTGTTATAGTTTTGGAGAAAATTGTGGTCATTTCATTTATGCGCGAATGTGTTCAGATTGCTTTTCTATTGCATTTGGCCCATGGTGACGATTATCTCGAGAGTGCAAAGTAGCCAAATGAAACTTTTACTGGATTTCCACTTACTTTATCAAATCTCATCTCCACCACACAGGACAAGTTTGCATCTGTTATAGTTTTGGAGAAAATTGTGGTCATTTCATTTATGCGCGAATGTGTTCAGATTGCTTTTCTATTGCATTTGGCACATGGTGACGATTATCTCGAGAGTGCAAAGTAGCCAAATGAAACTTTTACTGGATTTCCACTTACTTTATCAAATCTCATCTCCACCACACAGGACAAGTTTGCATCTGTTATAGTTTTGGAGAAAATTGTGGTCATTTCATTTATGCGCGAATGTTTTCAGATTGCTTTTCTATTGCATTTGGCACATGGTGACGATTATCTCGAGAGTGCAAAGTAGCCAAATGAAACTTTTACTGGATTTCTACATACTTTATCAAATCTCATCTCCACCACACAGGACAAGTTTGCATCTGTTATAGTTTTGGAGAAAATTGTGGTCATTTCATTTATGCGCGAATGTGTTCAGATTGCTTTTCTATTGCATTTGGCACATGGTGACGATTATCTCGAGAGTGCAAAGTAGCCAAATGAAACTTTTACTGGATTTCCACTTACTTTATCAAATCTCATCTCCACCACACAGGACAAGTTTGCATCTGTTATAGTTTTGGAGAAAATTGTGGTCATTTCATTTATGCGCGAATGTGTTCAGATTGCTTTTCTATTGCATTTGGCACATGGTGACGATTATCTCGAGAGTGCAAAGTAGCCAAATGAAACTTTTACTGGATTTCCACTTACTTTATCAAATCTCATCTCCACCACACAGGACAAGTTTGCATCTGTTATAGTTTTGGAGAAAATTGTGGTCATTTCATTTATGCGCGAATGTGTTCAGATTGCTTTTCTATTGCATTTGGCACATGGTGACGATTATCTCGAGAGTGCAAAGTAGCCAAATGAAACTTTTACTGGATTTCCACTTACTTTATCAAATCTCATCTCCACCACACAGGACAAGTTTGCATCTGTTATAGTTTTGGAGAAAATTGTGGTCATTTCATTTATGCGCGAATGTTTTCAGATTGCTTTTCTATTGCATTTGGCACATGGTGACGATTATCTCGAGAGTGCAAAGTAGCCAAATGAAACTTTTACTGGATGTCCACTTACTTTATCAAATCTCATCTCCACCACACGGGACAAGTTTGCATCTGTTATAGTTTTGGAGAAAATTGTGGTCATTTCATTTATGCGCGAATGTGTTCAGATTGCTTTTCTATTGCATTTGGCACATGGTGACGATTATCTCGAGAGTGCAAAGCAGCCAAATGAAACTTTTACTGGATTTCCACTTACTTTATCAAATCTCATCTCCACCACACAGGACAAGTTTGCATCTGTTATAGTTTTGGAGAAAATTGTGGTCATTTCATTTATGCGCGAATGTGTTCAGATTGCTATTCTATTGCATTTGGCACATGGTGACGATTATCTCGAGAGTGCAAAGTAGCCAAATGAAACATTTACTGGATTTCCACTTACTTTATCAAATCTCATCTCCACCACACAGGTCAAGTTTGCATCTGTTATAGTTTTGGAGAAAATTGTGGTCATTTCATTTATGCGCGAATGTGTTCAGATTGCTTTTCTATTGCATTTGGCACATGGTGACGATTATCTCGAGAGTGCAAAGTAGACAAATGAAACTTTTACTGGATTTCCACTTCCTTTATCAAATCTCATCTCCACCACACAGGTCAAGTTTGCATCTGTTATAGTTTTGGAGAAAATTGTGGTCATTTCATTTATGCGCGAATGTGTTCAGATTGCTTTTCTATTGCATTTGGCACATGGTGACGATTATCTCGAGAGTGCAAAGTAGCCAAATGAAACTTTTACTGGATGTCCACTTACTTTATCAAATCTCATCTCCACCACACGGGACAAGTTTGCATCTGTTATAGTTTTGGAGAAAATTGTGGTCATTTCATTTATGCGCGAATGTGTTCAGATTGCTTTTCTATTGCATTTGGCACATGGTGACGATTATCTCGAGAGTGCAAAGCAGCCAAATGAAACTTTTACTGGATTTCCACTTACTTTATCAAATCTCATCTCCACCACACAGGACAAGTTTGCATCTGTTATAGTTTTGGAGAAAATTGTGGTCATTTCATTTATGCGCGAATGTGTTCAGATTGCTTTTCTATTGCATTTGGCACATGGTGACGATTATCTCGAGAGTGCAAAGTAGCCAAATTAAACTTTTACTGGATTTCCACTTACTTTATCAAATCTCATCTCCACCACACAGGACAAGTTTGCATCTGTTATAGTTTTGGAGAAAATTGTGGTCATTTCATTTATGTGCGAATGTGTTCAGATTGCTTTTCTATTGCATTTGGCACATGGTGACGATTATCTCGAGAGTGCAAAGTAGCCAAATGAAACTTTTACTGGATTTCCACTTACTTTATCAAATCTCATCTCCACCACACAGGACAAGTTTGCATGTGTTATAGTTTTGGAGAAAATTGTGGTCATTTCATTTATGCGCGAATGTGTTCAGATTGCTTTTCTATTGCATTTGGCACATGGTGACGATTATCTCGAGAGTGCAAAGTAGCCAAATTAAACTTTTACTGGATTTCCACTTACTTTATCAAATCTCCTCTCCACCACACAGGACAAGTTTGCATCTGTTATAGTTTTGGAGAAAATTGTGGTCATTTCATTTATGCGCGAATGTGTTCAGATTGCTTTTCTATTGCATTTGGCACATGGTGACGATTATCTCGAGAGTGCAAAGTAGACAAATGAAACTTTTACTGGATTTCCACTTCCTTTATCAAATCTCATCTCCACCACACAGGACAAGTTTGCATCTGTTATAGTTTTGGAGAAAATTGTGGTCATTTCATTTATGCGCGAATGTGTTCAGATTGCTTTTCTATTGCATTTGGCACATGGTGACGATTATCTCGAGAGTGCAAAGTAGCCAAATGAAACTTTTACTGGATTTCCACTTACTTTATCAAATCTCATCTCCACCACACAGGACAAGTTTGCATCTGTTATAGTTTTGGAGAAAATTGTGGTCATTTCATTTATGCGCGAATGTTTTCAGATTGCTTTTCTATTGCATTTGTCACATGGTGACGATTATCTCGAGAGTGCAAAGTAGCCAAATGAAACTTTTACTGGATTTCCACTTACTTTATCAAATCTTATCTCCACCACACGGGACAAGTTTGCATCTGTTATAGTTTTGGAGAAAATTGTGGTCATTTCATTTATGCGCGAATGTGTTCAGATTGCTTTTCTATTGCATTTGGCACATGGTGACGATTATCTCGAGAGTGCAAAGTAGCCAAATGAAACTTTTACTGGATTTCCACTTACTTTATCAAATCTCATCTCCACCACACAGGACAAGTTTGCATCTGTTATAGTTTTGGAGAAAATTGTGGTCATTTCATTTATGCGCGAATGTGTTCAGATTGCTTTTCTATTGCATTTGGCCCATGGTGACGATTATCTCGAGAGTGCAAAGTAGCCAAATGAAACTTTTACTGGATTTCCACTTACTTTATCAAATCTCATCTCCACCACACAGGACAAGTTTGCATCTGTTATAGTTTTGGAGAAAATTGTGGTCATTTCATTTATGCGCGAATGTGTTCAGATTGCTTTTCTATTGCATTTGGCACATGGTGACGATTATCTCGAGAGTGCAAAGTAGCCAAATGAAACTTTTACTGGATTTCCACTTACTTTATCAAATCTCATCTCCACCACACAGGACAAGTTTGCATCTGTTATAGTTTTGGAGAAAATTGTGGTCATTTCATTTATGCGCGAATGTTTTCAGATTGCTTTTCTATTGCATTTGGCACATGGTGACGATTATCTCGAGAGTGCAAAGTAGCCAAATGAAACTTTTACTGGATTTCTACATACTTTATCAAATCTCATCTCCACCACACAGGACAAGTTTGCATCTGTTATAGTTTTGGAGAAAATTGTGGTCATTTCATTTATGCGCGAATGTGTTCAGATTGCTTTTCTATTGCATTTGGCACATGGTGACGATTATCTCGAGAGTGCAAAGTAGCCAAATGAAACTTTTACTGGATTTCCACTTACTTTATCAAATCTCATCTCCACCACACAGGACAAGTTTGCATCTGTTATAGTTTTGGAGAAAATTGTGGTCATTTCATTTATGCGCGAATGTGTTCAGATTGCTTTTCTATTGCATTTGGCACATGGTGACGATTATCTCGAGAGTGCAAAGTAGCCAAATGAAACTTTTACTGGATTTCCACTTACTTTATCAAATCTCATCTCCACCACACAGGACAAGTTTGCATCTGTTATAGTTTTGGAGAAAATTGTGGTCATTTCATTTATGCGCGAATGTGTTCAGATTGCTTTTCTATTGCATTTGGCACATGGTGACGATTATCTCGAGAGTGCAAAGTAGCCAAATGAAACTTTTACTGGATTTCCACTTACTTTATCAAATCTCATCTCCACCACACAGGACAAGTTTGCATCTGTTATAGTTTTGGAGAAAATTGTGGTCATTTCATTTATGCGCGAATGTTTTCAGATTGCTTTTCTATTGCATTTGGCACATGGTGACGATTATCTCGAGAGTGCAAAGTAGCCAAATGAAACTTTTACTGGATGTCCACTTACTTTATCAAATCTCATCTCCACCACACGGGACAAGTTTGCATCTGTTATAGTTTTGGAGAAAATTGTGGTCATTTCATTTATGCGCGAATGTGTTCAGATTGCTTTTCTATTGCATTTGGCACATGGTGACGATTATCTCGAGAGTGCAAAGCAGCCAAATGAAACTTTTACTGGATTTCCACTTACTTTATCAAATCTCATCTCCACCACACAGGACAAGTTTGCATCTGTTATAGTTTTGGAGAAAATTGTGGTCATTTCATTTATGCGCGAATGTGTTCAGATTGCTATTCTATTGCATTTGGCACATGGTGACGATTATCTCGAGAGTGCAAAGTAGCCAAATGAAACATTTACTGGATTTCCACTTACTTTATCAAATCTCATCTCCACCACACAGGTCAAGTTTGCATCTGTTATAGTTTTGGAGAAAATTGTGGTCATTTCATTTATGCGCGAATGTGTTCAGATTGCTTTTCTATTGCATTTGGCACATGGTGACGATTATCTCGAGAGTGCAAAGTAGACAAATGAAACTTTTACTGGATTTCCACTTCCTTTATCAAATCTCATCTCCACCACACAGGTCAAGTTTGCATCTGTTATAGTTTTGGAGAAAATTGTGGTCATTTCATTTATGCGCGAATGTGTTCAGATTGCTTTTCTATTGCATTTGGCACATGGTGACGATTATCTCGAGAGTGCAAAGTAGCCAAATGAAACTTTTACTGGATGTCCACTTACTTTATCAAATCTCATCTCCACCACACGGGACAAGTTTGCATCTGTTATAGTTTTGGAGAAAATTGTGGTCATTTCATTTATGCGCGAATGTGTTCAGATTGCTTTTCTATTGCATTTGGCACATGGTGACGATTATCTCGAGAGTGCAAAGCAGCCAAATGAAACTTTTACTGGATTTCCACTTACTTTATCAAATCTCATCTCCACCACACAGGACAAGTTTGCATCTGTTATAGTTTTGGAGAAAATTGTGGTCATTTCATTTATGCGCGAATGTGTTCAGATTGCTTTTCTATTGCATTTGGCACATGGTGACAATTATCTCGAGAGTGCAAAGTAGCCAAATGAAACTTTTACTGGATTTCCACTTACTTTATCAAATCTCATCTCCACCACACAGGACAAGTTTGCATCTGTTATAGTTTTGGAGAAAATTGTGGTCATTTCATTTATGCGCGAATGTGTTCAGATTGCTTTTCTATTGCATTTGGCACATGGTGACGATTATCTCGAGAGTGCAAAGTAGCCAAATGAAACTTTTACTGGATTTCCACTTACTTTATCAAATCTCATCTCCACCACACAGGACAAGTTTGCATCTGTTATAGTTTTGGAGAAAATTGTGGTCATTTCATTTATGCGCGAATGTGTTCAGATTGCTTTTCTATTGCATTTGACACATGGTGACGATTATCTCGAGAGTGCAAAGTAGCCAAATGAAACTTTTACTGGATTTCCACTTACTTTATCAAATCTCATCTCCACCACACAGGACAAGTTTGCATCTGTTATAGTTTTGGAGAAAATTGTGGTCATTTCATTTATGCGCGAATGTGTTCAGATTGCTTTTCTATTGCATTTGGCACATGGTGACGATTATCTCGAGAGTGCAAAGTAGCCAAATGAAACTTTTACTGGATTTCTACATACTTTATCAAATCTCATCTCCACCACACAGGACAAGTTTGCATCTGTTATAGTTTTGGAGAAAATTGTGGTCATTTCATTTATGCGCGAATGTGTTCAGATTGCTTTTCTATTGCATTTGGCACATGGTGACGATTATCTCGAGAGTGCAAAATAGCCAAATGAAACTTTTACTGGATTTCCACTTACTTTATCAAATCTCATCTCCACCACACAGGACAAGTTTGCATCTGTTATAGTTTTGGAGAAAATTGTGGTCATTTCATTTATGCGCGAATGTGTTCAGATTGCTTTTCTATTGCATTTGGCACATGGTGACGATTATCTCGAGAGTGCAAAGTAGCCAAATGAAACTTTTACTGGATTTCCACTTACTTTATCAAATCTCATCTCCACCACACAGGACAAGTTTGCATCTGTTATAGTTTTGGAGAAAATTGTGGTCATTTCATTTATGCGCGAATGTGTTCAGATTGCTTTTCTATTGCATTTGGCACATGGTGACGATTATCTCGAGAGTGCAAAGTAGCCAAATGAAACTTTTACTGGATTTCCACTTACTTTATCAAATCTCATCTCCACCACACAGGACAAGTTTGCATCTGTTATAGTTTTGGAGAAAATTGTGGTCATTTCATTTATGCGCGAATGTGTTCAGATTGCTTTTCTATTGCATTTGGCACATGGTGACGATTATCTCGAGAGTGCAAAGTAGCCAAATGAAACTTTTACTGGATTTCCACTTACTTTATCAAATCTCATCTCCACCACACAGGACAAGTTTGCATCTGTTATAGTTTTGGAGAAAATTGTGGTCATTTCATTTATGCGCGAATGTTTTCAGATTGCTTTTCTATTGCATTTGGCACATGGTGACGATTATCTCGAGAGTGCAAAGTAGCCAAATGAAACTTTTACTGGATGTCCACTTACTTTATCAAATCTCATCTCCACCACACGGGACAAGTTTGCATCTGTTATAGTTTTGGAGAAAATTGTGGTCATTTCATTTATGCGCGAATGTGTTCAGATTGCTATTCTATTGCATTTGGCACATGGTGACGATTATCTCGAGAGTGCAAAGTAGCCAAATGAAACATTTACTTGATTTCCACTTACTTTATCAAATCTCATCTCCACCACACAGGTCAAGTTTGCATCTGTTATAGTTTTGGAGAAAATTGTGGTCATTTCATTTATGCGCGAATGTGTTCAGATTGCTTTTCTATTGCATTTGGCACATGGTGACGATTATCTCGAGAGTGCAAAGTAGCCAAATGAAACTTTTACTGGATGTCCACTTACTTTATCAAATCTCATCTCCACCACACGGGACAAGTTTGCATCTGTTATAGTTTTGGAGAAAATTGTGGTCATTTCATTTATGCGCGAATGTGTTCAGATTGCTTTTCTATTGCATTTGGCACATGGTGACGATTATCTCGAGAGTGCAAAGCAGCCAAATGAAACTTTTACTGGATTTCCACTTACTTTATCAAATCTCATCTCCACCACACAGGACAAGTTTGCATCTGTTATAGTTTTGGAGAAAATTGTGGTCATTTCATTTATGCGCGAATGTGTTCAGATTGCTTTTCTATTGCATTTGGCACATGGTGACAATTATCTCGAGAGTGCAAAGTAGCCAAATGAAACTTTTACTGGATTTCCACTTACTTTATCAAATCTCATCTCCACCACACAGGACAAGTTTGCATCTGTTATAGTTTTGGAGAAAATTGTGGTCATTTCATTTATGCGCGAATGTGTTCAGATTGCTTTTCTATTGCATTTGGCACATGGTGACGATTATCTCGAGAGTGCAAAGTAGCCAAATGAAACTTTTACTGGATTTCCACTTACTTTATCAAATCTCATCTCCACCACACAGGACAAGTTTGCATCTGTTATAGTTTTGGAGAAAATTGTGGTCATTTCATTTATGCGCGAATGTGTTCAGATTGCTTTTCTATTGCATTTGACACATGGTGACGATTATCTCGAGAGTGCAAAGTAGCCAAATGAAACTTTTACTGGATTTCCACTTACTTTATCAAATCTCATCTCCACCACACAGGACAAGTTTGCATCTGTTATAGTTTTGGAGAAAATTGTGGTCATTTCATTTATGCGCGAATGTGTTCAGATTGCTTTTCTATTGCATTTGGCACATGGTGACGATTATCTCGAGAGTGCAAAGTAGCCAAATGAAACTTTTACTGGATTTCTACATACTTTATCAAATCTCATCTCCACCACACAGGACAAGTTTGCATCTGTTATAGTTTTGGAGAAAATTGTGGTCATTTCATTTATGCGCGAATGTGTTCAGATTGCTTTTCTATTGCATTTGGCACATGGTGACGATTATCTCGAGAGTGCAAAATAGCCAAATGAAACTTTTACTGGATTTCCACTTACTTTATCAAATCTCATCTCCACCACACAGGACAAGTTTGCATCTGTTATAGTTTTGGAGAAAATTGTGGTCATTTCATTTATGCGCGAATGTGTTCAGATTGCTTTTCTATTGCATTTGGCACATGGTGACGATTATCTCGAGAGTGCAAAGTAGCCAAATGAAACTTTTACTGGATTTCCACTTACTTTATCAAATCTCATCTCCACCACACAGGACAAGTTTGCATCTGTTATAGTTTTGGAGAAAATTGTGGTCATTTCATTTATGCGCGAATGTGTTCAGATTGCTTTTCTATTGCATTTGGCACATGGTGACGATTATCTCGAGAGTGCAAAGTAGCCAAATGAAACTTTTACTGGATTTCCACTTACTTTATCAAATCTCATCTCCACCACACAGGACAAGTTTGCATCTGTTATAGTTTTGGAGAAAATTGTGGTCATTTCATTTATGCGCGAATGTGTTCAGATTGCTTTTCTATTGCATTTGGCACATGGTGACGATTATCTCGAGAGTGCAAAGTAGCCAAATGAAACTTTTACTGGATTTCCACTTACTTTATCAAATCTCATCTCCACCACACAGGACAAGTTTGCATCTGTTATAGTTTTGGAGAAAATTGTGGTCATTTCATTTATGCGCGAATGTTTTCAGATTGCTTTTCTATTGCATTTGGCACATGGTGACGATTATCTCGAGAGTGCAAAGTAGCCAAATGAAACTTTTACTGGATGTCCACTTACTTTATCAAATCTCATCTCCACCACACGGGACAAGTTTGCATCTGTTATAGTTTTGGAGAAAATTGTGGTCATTTCATTTATGCGCGAATGTGTTCAGATTGCTATTCTATTGCATTTGGCACATGGTGACGATTATCTCGAGAGTGCAAAGTAGCCAAATGAAACATTTACTTGATTTCCACTTACTTTATCAAATCTCATCTCCACCACACAGGTCAAGTTTGCATCTGTTATAGTTTTGGAGAAAATTGTGGTCATTTCATTTATGCGCGAATGTGTTCAGATTGCTTTTCTATTGCATTTGGCACATGGTGACGATTATCTCGAGAGTGCAAAGTAGCCAAATGAAACTTTTACTGGATGTCCACTTACTTTATCAAATCTCATCTCCACCACACGGGACAAGTTTGCATCTGTTATAGTTTTGGAGAAAATTGTGGTCATTTCATTTATGCGCGAATGTGTTCAGATTGCTTTTCTATTGCATTTGGCACATGGTGACGATTATCTCGAGAGTGCAAAGCAGCCAAATGAAACTTTTACTGGATTTCCACTTACTTTATCAAATCTCATCTCCACCACACAGGACAAGTTTGCATCTGTTATAGTTTTGGAGAAAATTGTGGTCATTTCATTTATGCGCGAATGTGTTCAGATTGCTTTTCTATTGCATTTGGCACATGGTGACAATTATCTCGAGAGTGCAAAGTAGCCAAATGAAACTTTTACTGGATTTCCACTTACTTTATCAAATCTCATCTCCACCACACAGGACAAGTTTGCATCTGTTATAGTTTTGGAGAAAATTGTGGTCATTTCATTTATGCGCGAATGTGTTCAGATTGCTTTTCTATTGCATTTGGCACATGGTGACGATTATCTCGAGAGTGCAAAGTAGCCAAATGAAACTTTTACTGGATTTCCACTTACTTTATCAAATCTCATCTCCACCACACAGGACAAGTTTGCATCTGTTATAGTTTTGGAGAAAATTGTGGTCATTTCATTTATGCGCGAATGTGTTCAGATTGCTTTTCTATTGCATTTGACACATGGTGACGATTATCTCGAGAGTGCAAAGTAGCCAAATGAAACTTTTACTGGATTTCCACTTACTTTATCAAATCTCATCTCCACCACACAGGACAAGTTTGCATCTGTTATAGTTTTGGAGAAAATTGTGGTCATTTCATTTATGCGCGAATGTGTTCAGATTGCTTTTCTATTGCATTTGGCACATGGTGACGATTATCTCGAGAGTGCAAAGTAGCCAAATGAAACTTTTACTGGATTTCTACATACTTTATCAAATCTCATCTCCACCACACAGGACAAGTTTGCATCTGTTATAGTTTTGGAGAAAATTGTGGTCATTTCATTTATGCGCGAATGTGTTCAGATTGCTTTTCTATTGCATTTGGCACATGGTGACGATTATCTCGAGAGTGCAAAATAGCCAAATGAAACTTTTACTGGATTTCCACTTACTTTATCAAATCTCATCTCCACCACACAGGACAAGTTTGCATCTGTTATAGTTTTGGAGAAAATTGTGGTCATTTCATTTATGCGCGAATGTGTTCAGATTGCTTTTCTATTGCATTTGGCACATGGTGACGATTATCTCGAGAGTGCAAAGTAGCCAAATGAAACTTTTACTGGATTTCCACTTACTTTATCAAATCTCATCTCCACCACACAGGACAAGTTTGCATCTGTTATAGTTTTGGAGAAAATTGTGGTCATTTCATTTATGCGCGAATGTGTTCAGATTGCTTTTCTATTGCATTTGGCACATGGTGACGATTATCTCGAGAGTGCAAAGTAGCCAAATGAAACTTTTACTGGATTTCCACTTACTTTATCAAATCTCATCTCCACCACACAGGACAAGTTTGCATCTGTTATAGTTTTGGAGAAAATTGTGGTCATTTCATTTATGCGCGAATGTGTTCAGATTGCTTTTCTATTGCATTTGGCACATGGTGACGATTATCTCGAGAGTGCAAAGTAGCCAAATGAAACTTTTACTGGATTTCCACTTACTTTATCAAATCTCATCTCCACCACACAGGACAAGTTTGCATCTGTTATAGTTTTGGAGAAAATTGTGGTCATTTCATTTATGCGCGAATGTTTTCAGATTGCTTTTCTATTGCATTTGGCACATGGTGACGATTATCTCGAGAGTGCAAAGTAGCCAAATGAAACTTTTACTGGATGTCCACTTACTTTATCAAATCTCATCTCCACCACACGGGACAAGTTTGCATCTGTTATAGTTTTGGAGAAAATTGTGGTCATTTCATTTATGCGCGAATGTGTTCAGATTGCTATTCTATTGCATTTGGCACATGGTGACGATTATCTCGAGAGTGCAAAGTAGCCAAATGAAACATTTACTTGATTTCCACTTACTTTATCAAATCTCATCTCCACCACACAGGTCAAGTTTGCATCTGTTATAGTTTTGGAGAAAATTGTGGTCATTTCATTTATGCGCGAATGTGTTCAGATTGCTTTTCTATTGCATTTGGCACATGGTGACGATTATCTCGAGAGTGCAAAGTAGCCAAATGAAACTTTTACTGGATGTCCACTTACTTTATCAAATCTCATCTCCACCACACGGGACAAGTTTGCATCTGTTATAGTTTTGGAGAAAATTGTGGTCATTTCATTTATGCGCGAATGTGTTCAGATTGCTTTTCTATTGCATTTGGCACATGGTGACGATTATCTCGAGAGTGCAAAGCAGCCAAATGAAACTTTTACTGGATTTCCACTTACTTTATCAAATCTCATCTCCACCACACAGGACAAGTTTGCATCTGTTATAGTTTTGGAGAAAATTGTGGTCATTTCATTTATGCGCGAATGTGTTCAGATTGCTTTTCTATTGCATTTGGCACATGGTGACAATTATCTCGAGAGTGCAAAGTAGCCAAATGAAACTTTTACTGGATTTCCACTTACTTTATCAAATCTCATCTCCACCACACAGGACAAGTTTGCATCTGTTATAGTTTTGGAGAAAATTGTGGTCATTTCATTTATGCGCGAATGTGTTCAGATTGCTTTTCTATTGCATTTGGCACATGGTGACGATTATCTCGAGAGTGCAAAGTAGCCAAATGAAACTTTTACTGGATTTCCACTTACTTTATCAAATCTCATCTCCACCACACAGGACAAGTTTGCATCTGTTATAGTTTTGGAGAAAATTGTGGTCATTTCATTTATGCGCGAATGTGTTCAGATTGCTTTTCTATTGCATTTGACACATGGTGACGATTATCTCGAGAGTGCAAAGTAGCCAAATGAAACTTTTACTGGATTTCCACTTACTTTATCAAATCTCATCTCCACCACACAGGACAAGTTTGCATCTGTTATAGTTTTGGAGAAAATTGTGGTCATTTCATTTATGCGCGAATGTGTTCAGATTGCTTTTCTATTGCATTTGGCACATGGTGACGATTATCTCGAGAGTGCAAAGTAGCCAAATGAAACTTTTACTGGATTTCTACATACTTTATCAAATCTCATCTCCACCACACAGGACAAGTTTGCATCTGTTATAGTTTTGGAGAAAATTGTGGTCATTTCATTTATGCGCGAATGTGTTCAGATTGCTTTTCTATTGCATTTGGCACATGGTGACGATTATCTCGAGAGTGCAAAATAGCCAAATGAAACTTTTACTGGATTTCCACTTACTTTATCAAATCTCATCTCCACCACACAGGACAAGTTTGCATCTGTTATAGTTTTGGAGAAAATTGTGGTCATTTCATTTATGCGCGAATGTGTTCAGATTGCTTTTCTATTGCATTTGGCACATGGTGACGATTATCTCGAGAGTGCAAAGTAGCCAAATGAAACTTTTACTGGATTTCCACTTACTTTATCAAATCTCATCTCCACCACACAGGACAAGTTTGCATCTGTTATAGTTTTGGAGAAAATTGTGGTCATTTCATTTATGCGCGAATGTGTTCAGATTGCTTTTCTATTGCATTTGGCACATGGTGACGATTATCTCGAGAGTGCAAAGTAGCCAAATGAAACTTTTACTGGATTTCCACTTACTTTATCAAATCTCATCTCCACCACACAGGACAAGTTTGCATCTGTTATAGTTTTGGAGAAAATTGTGGTCATTTCATTTATGCGCGAATGTGTTCAGATTGCTTTTCTATTGCATTTGGCACATGGTGACGATTATCTCGAGAGTGCAAAGTAGCCAAATGAAACTTTTACTGGATTTCCACTTACTTTATCAAATCTCATCTCCACCACACAGGACAAGTTTGCATCTGTTATAGTTTTGGAGAAAATTGTGGTCATTTCATTTATGCGCGAATGTTTTCAGATTGCTTTTCTATTGCATTTGGCACATGGTGACGATTATCTCGAGAGTGCAAAGTAGCCAAATGAAACTTTTACTGGATGTCCACTTACTTTATCAAATCTCATCTCCACCACACGGGACAAGTTTGCATCTGTTATAGTTTTGGAGAAAATTGTGGTCATTTCATTTATGCGCGAATGTGTTCAGATTGCTATTCTATTGCATTTGGCACATGGTGACGATTATCTCGAGAGTGCAAAGTAGCCAAATGAAACATTTACTTGATTTCCACTTACTTTATCAAATCTCATCTCCACCACACAGGTCAAGTTTGCATCTGTTATAGTTTTGGAGAAAATTGTGGTCATTTCATTTATGCGCGAATGTGTTCAGATTGCTTTTCTATTGCATTTGGCACATGGTGACGATTATCTCGAGAGTGCAAAGTAGCCAAATGAAACTTTTACTGGATGTCCACTTACTTTATCAAATCTCATCTCCACCACACGGGACAAGTTTGCATCTGTTATAGTTTTGGAGAAAATTGTGGTCATTTCATTTATGCGCGAATGTGTTCAGATTGCTTTTCTATTGCATTTGGCACATGGTGACGATTATCTCGAGAGTGCAAAGCAGCCAAATGAAACTTTTACTGGATTTCCACTTACTTTATCAAATCTCATCTCCACCACACAGGACAAGTTTGCATCTGTTATAGTTTTGGAGAAAATTGTGGTCATTTCATTTATGCGCGAATGTGTTCAGATTGCTTTTCTATTGCATTTGGCACATGGTGACAATTATCTCGAGAGTGCAAAGTAGCCAAATGAAACTTTTACTGGATTTCCACTTACTTTATCAAATCTCATCTCCACCACACAGGACAAGTTTGCATCTGTTATAGTTTTGGAGAAAATTGTGGTCATTTCATTTATGCGCGAATGTGTTCAGATTGCTTTTCTATTGCATTTGGCACATGGTGACGATTATCTCGAGAGTGCAAAGTAGCCAAATGAAACTTTTACTGGATTTCCACTTACTTTATCAAATCTCATCTCCACCACACAGGACAAGTTTGCATCTGTTATAGTTTTGGAGAAAATTGTGGTCATTTCATTTATGCGCGAATGTGTTCAGATTGCTTTTCTATTGCATTTGACACATGGTGACGATTATCTCGAGAGTGCAAAGTAGCCAAATGAAACTTTTACTGGATTTCCACTTACTTTATCAAATCTCATCTCCACCACACAGGACAAGTTTGCATCTGTTATAGTTTTGGAGAAAATTGTGGTCATTTCATTTATGCGCGAATGTGTTCAGATTGCTTTTCTATTGCATTTGGCACATGGTGACGATTATCTCGAGAGTGCAAAGTAGCCAAATGAAACTTTTACTGGATTTCTACATACTTTATCAAATCTCATCTCCACCACACAGGACAAGTTTGCATCTGTTATAGTTTTGGAGAAAATTGTGGTCATTTCATTTATGCGCGAATGTGTTCAGATTGCTTTTCTATTGCATTTGGCACATGGTGACGATTATCTCGAGAGTGCAAAATAGCCAAATGAAACTTTTACTGGATTTCCACTTACTTTATCAAATCTCATCTCCACCACACAGGACAAGTTTGCATCTGTTATAGTTTTGGAGAAAATTGTGGTCATTTCATTTATGCGCGAATGTGTTCAGATTGCTTTTCTATTGCATTTGGCACATGGTGACGATTATCTCGAGAGTGCAAAGTAGCCAAATGAAACTTTTACTGGATTTCCACTTACTTTATCAAATCTCATCTCCACCACACAGGACAAGTTTGCATCTGTTATAGTTTTGGAGAAAATTGTGGTCATTTCATTTATGCGCGAATGTGTTCAGATTGCTTTTCTATTGCATTTGGCACATGGTGACGATTATCTCGAGAGTGCAAAGTAGCCAAATGAAACTTTTACTGGATTTCCACTTACTTTATCAAATCTCATCTCCACCACACAGGACAAGTTTGCATCTGTTATAGTTTTGGAGAAAATTGTGGTCATTTCATTTATGCGCGAATGTGTTCAGATTGCTTTTCTATTGCATTTGGCACATGGTGACGATTATCTCGAGAGTGCAAAGTAGCCAAATGAAACTTTTACTGGATTTCCACTTACTTTATCAAATCTCATCTCCACCACACAGGACAAGTTTGCATCTGTTATAGTTTTGGAGAAAATTGTGGTCATTTCATTTATGCGCGAATGTTTTCAGATTGCTTTTCTATTGCATTTGGCACATGGTGACGATTATCTCGAGAGTGCAAAGTAGCCAAATGAAACTTTTACTGGATGTCCACTTACTTTATCAAATCTCATCTCCACCACACGGGACAAGTTTGCATCTGTTATAGTTTTGGAGAAAATTGTGGTCATTTCATTTATGCGCGAATGTGTTCAGATTGCTATTCTATTGCATTTGGCACATGGTGACGATTATCTCGAGAGTGCAAAGTAGCCAAATGAAACATTTACTTGATTTCCACTTACTTTATCAAATCTCATCTCCACCACACAGGTCAAGTTTGCATCTGTTATAGTTTTGGAGAAAATTGTGGTCATTTCATTTATGCGCGAATGTGTTCAGATTGCTTTTCTATTGCATTTGGCACATGGTGACGATTATCTCGAGAGTGCAAAGTAGCCAAATGAAACTTTTACTGGATGTCCACTTACTTTATCAAATCTCATCTCCACCACACGGGACAAGTTTGCATCTGTTATAGTTTTGGAGAAAATTGTGGTCATTTCATTTATGCGCGAATGTGTTCAGATTGCTTTTCTATTGCATTTGGCACATGGTGACGATTATCTCGAGAGTGCAAAGCAGCCAAATGAAACTTTTACTGGATTTCCACTTACTTTATCAAATCTCATCTCCACCACACAGGACAAGTTTGCATCTGTTATAGTTTTGGAGAAAATTGTGGTCATTTCATTTATGCGCGAATGTGTTCAGATTGCTTTTCTATTGCATTTGGCACATGGTGACAATTATCTCGAGAGTGCAAAGTAGCCAAATGAAACTTTTACTGGATTTCCACTTACTTTATCAAATCTCATCTCCACCACACAGGACAAGTTTGCATCTGTTATAGTTTTGGAGAAAATTGTGGTCATTTCATTTATGCGCGAATGTGTTCAGATTGCTTTTCTATTGCATTTGGCACATGGTGACGATTATCTCGAGAGTGCAAAGTAGCCAAATGAAACTTTTACTGGATTTCCACTTACTTTATCAAATCTCATCTCCACCACACAGGACAAGTTTGCATCTGTTATAGTTTTGGAGAAAATTGTGGTCATTTCATTTATGCGCGAATGTGTTCAGATTGCTTTTCTATTGCATTTGACACATGGTGACGATTATCTCGAGAGTGCAAAGTAGCCAAATGAAACTTTTACTGGATTTCCACTTACTTTATCAAATCTCATCTCCACCACACAGGACAAGTTTGCATCTGTTATAGTTTTGGAGAAAATTGTGGTCATTTCATTTATGCGCGAATGTGTTCAGATTGCTTTTCTATTGCATTTGGCACATGGTGACGATTATCTCGAGAGTGCAAAGTAGCCAAATGAAACTTTTACTGGATTTCTACATACTTTATCAAATCTCATCTCCACCACACAGGACAAGTTTGCATCTGTTATAGTTTTGGAGAAAATTGTGGTCATTTCATTTATGCGCGAATGTGTTCAGATTGCTTTTCTATTGCATTTGGCACATGGTGACGATTATCTCGAGAGTGCAAAATAGCCAAATGAAACTTTTACTGGATTTCCACTTACTTTATCAAATCTCATCTCCACCACACAGGACAAGTTTGCATCTGTTATAGTTTTGGAGAAAATTGTGGTCATTTCATTTATGCGCGAATGTGTTCAGATTGCTTTTCTATTGCATTTGGCACATGGTGACGATTATCTCGAGAGTGCAAAGTAGCCAAATGAAACTTTTACTGGATTTCCACTTACTTTATCAAATCTCATCTCCACCACACAGGACAAGTTTGCATCTGTTATAGTTTTGGAGAAAATTGTGGTCATTTCATTTATGCGCGAATGTGTTCAGATTGCTTTTCTATTGCATTTGGCACATGGTGACGATTATCTCGAGAGTGCAAAGTAGCCAAATGAAACTTTTACTGGATTTCCACTTACTTTATCAAATCTCATCTCCACCACACAGGACAAGTTTGCATCTGTTATAGTTTTGGAGAAAATTGTGGTCATTTCATTTATGCGCGAATGTGTTCAGATTGCTTTTCTATTGCATTTGGCACATGGTGACGATTATCTCGAGAGTGCAAAGTAGCCAAATGAAACTTTTACTGGATTTCCACTTACTTTATCAAATCTCATCTCCACCACACAGGACAAGTTTGCATCTGTTATAGTTTTGGAGAAAATTGTGGTCATTTCATTTATGCGCGAATGTTTTCAGATTGCTTTTCTATTGCATTTGGCACATGGTGACGATTATCTCGAGAGTGCAAAGTAGCCAAATGAAACTTTTACTGGATGTCCACTTACTTTATCAAATCTCATCTCCACCACACGGGACAAGTTTGCATCTGTTATAGTTTTGGAGAAAATTGTGGTCATTTCATTTATGCGCGAATGTGTTCAGATTGCTATTCTATTGCATTTGGCACATGGTGACGATTATCTCGAGAGTGCAAAGTAGCCAAATGAAACATTTACTTGATTTCCACTTACTTTATCAAATCTCATCTCCACCACACAGGTCAAGTTTGCATCTGTTATAGTTTTGGAGAAAATTGTGGTCATTTCATTTATGCGCGAATGTGTTCAGATTGCTTTTCTATTGCATTTGGCACATGGTGACGATTATCTCGAGAGTGCAAAGTAGCCAAATGAAACTTTTACTGGATGTCCACTTACTTTATCAAATCTCATCTCCACCACACGGGACAAGTTTGCATCTGTTATAGTTTTGGAGAAAATTGTGGTCATTTCATTTATGCGCGAATGTGTTCAGATTGCTTTTCTATTGCATTTGGCACATGGTGACGATTATCTCGAGAGTGCAAAGCAGCCAAATGAAACTTTTACTGGATTTCCACTTACTTTATCAAATCTCATCTCCACCACACAGGACAAGTTTGCATCTGTTATAGTTTTGGAGAAAATTGTGGTCATTTCATTTATGCGCGAATGTGTTCAGATTGCTTTTCTATTGCATTTGGCACATGGTGACAATTATCTCGAGAGTGCAAAGTAGCCAAATGAAACTTTTACTGGATTTCCACTTACTTTATCAAATCTCATCTCCACCACACAGGACAAGTTTGCATCTGTTATAGTTTTGGAGAAAATTGTGGTCATTTCATTTATGCGCGAATGTGTTCAGATTGCTTTTCTATTGCATTTGGCACATGGTGACGATTATCTCGAGAGTGCAAAGTAGCCAAATGAAACTTTTACTGGATTTCCACTTACTTTATCAAATCTCATCTCCACCACACAGGACAAGTTTGCATCTGTTATAGTTTTGGAGAAAATTGTGGTCATTTCATTTATGCGCGAATGTGTTCAGATTGCTTTTCTATTGCATTTGACACATGGTGACGATTATCTCGAGAGTGCAAAGTAGCCAAATGAAACTTTTACTGGATTTCCACTTACTTTATCAAATCTCATCTCCACCACACAGGACAAGTTTGCATCTGTTATAGTTTTGGAGAAAATTGTGGTCATTTCATTTATGCGCGAATGTGTTCAGATTGCTTTTCTATTGCATTTGGCACATGGTGACGATTATCTCGAGAGTGCAAAGTAGCCAAATGAAACTTTTACTGGATTTCTACATACTTTATCAAATCTCATCTCCACCACACAGGACAAGTTTGCATCTGTTATAGTTTTGGAGAAAATTGTGGTCATTTCATTTATGCGCGAATGTGTTCAGATTGCTTTTCTATTGCATTTGGCACATGGTGACGATTATCTCGAGAGTGCAAAATAGCCAAATGAAACTTTTACTGGATTTCCACTTACTTTATCAAATCTCATCTCCACCACACAGGACAAGTTTGCATCTGTTATAGTTTTGGAGAAAATTGTGGTCATTTCATTTATGCGCGAATGTGTTCAGATTGCTTTTCTATTGCATTTGGCACATGGTGACGATTATCTCGAGAGTGCAAAGTAGCCAAATGAAACTTTTACTGGATTTCCACTTACTTTATCAAATCTCATCTCCACCACACAGGACAAGTTTGCATCTGTTATAGTTTTGGAGAAAATTGTGGTCATTTCATTTATGCGCGAATGTGTTCAGATTGCTTTTCTATTGCATTTGGCACATGGTGACGATTATCTCGAGAGTGCAAAGTAGCCAAATGAAACTTTTACTGGATTTCCACTTACTTTATCAAATCTCATCTCCACCACACAGGACAAGTTTGCATCTGTTATAGTTTTGGAGAAAATTGTGGTCATTTCATTTATGCGCGAATGTGTTCAGATTGCTTTTCTATTGCATTTGGCACATGGTGACGATTATCTCGAGAGTGCAAAGTAGCCAAATGAAACTTTTACTGGATTTCCACTTACTTTATCAAATCTCATCTCCACCACACAGGACAAGTTTGCATCTGTTATAGTTTTGGAGAAAATTGTGGTCATTTCATTTATGCGCGAATGTTTTCAGATTGCTTTTCTATTGCATTTGGCACATGGTGACGATTATCTCGAGAGTGCAAAGTAGCCAAATGAAACTTTTACTGGATGTCCACTTACTTTATCAAATCTCATCTCCACCACACGGGACAAGTTTGCATCTGTTATAGTTTTGGAGAAAATTGTGGTCATTTCATTTATGCGCGAATGTGTTCAGATTGCTATTCTATTGCATTTGGCACATGGTGACGATTATCTCGAGAGTGCAAAGTAGCCAAATGAAACATTTACTTGATTTCCACTTACTTTATCAAATCTCATCTCCACCACACAGGTCAAGTTTGCATCTGTTATAGTTTTGGAGAAAATTGTGGTCATTTCATTTATGCGCGAATGTGTTCAGATTGCTTTTCTATTGCATTTGGCACATGGTGACGATTATCTCGAGAGTGCAAAGTAGCCAAATGAAACTTTTACTGGATGTCCACTTACTTTATCAAATCTCATCTCCACCACACGGGACAAGTTTGCATCTGTTATAGTTTTGGAGAAAATTGTGGTCATTTCATTTATGCGCGAATGTGTTCAGATTGCTTTTCTATTGCATTTGGCACATGGTGACGATTATCTCGAGAGTGCAAAGCAGCCAAATGAAACTTTTACTGGATTTCCACTTACTTTATCAAATCTCATCTCCACCACACAGGACAAGTTTGCATCTGTTATAGTTTTGGAGAAAATTGTGGTCATTTCATTTATGCGCGAATGTGTTCAGATTGCTTTTCTATTGCATTTGGCACATGGTGACAATTATCTCGAGAGTGCAAAGTAGCCAAATGAAACTTTTACTGGATTTCCACTTACTTTATCAAATCTCATCTCCACCACACAGGACAAGTTTGCATCTGTTATAGTTTTGGAGAAAATTGTGGTCATTTCATTTATGCGCGAATGTGTTCAGATTGCTTTTCTATTGCATTTGGCACATGGTGACGATTATCTCGAGAGTGCAAAGTAGCCAAATGAAACTTTTACTGGATTTCCACTTACTTTATCAAATCTCATCTCCACCACACAGGACAAGTTTGCATCTGTTATAGTTTTGGAGAAAATTGTGGTCATTTCATTTATGCGCGAATGTGTTCAGATTGCTTTTCTATTGCATTTGACACATGGTGACGATTATCTCGAGAGTGCAAAGTAGCCAAATGAAACTTTTACTGGATTTCCACTTACTTTATCAAATCTCATCTCCACCACACAGGACAAGTTTGCATCTGTTATAGTTTTGGAGAAAATTGTGGTCATTTCATTTATGCGCGAATGTGTTCAGATTGCTTTTCTATTGCATTTGGCACATGGTGACGATTATCTCGAGAGTGCAAAGTAGCCAAATGAAACTTTTACTGGATTTCTACATACTTTATCAAATCTCATCTCCACCACACAGGACAAGTTTGCATCTGTTATAGTTTTGGAGAAAATTGTGGTCATTTCATTTATGCGCGAATGTGTTCAGATTGCTTTTCTATTGCATTTGGCACATGGTGACGATTATCTCGAGAGTGCAAAATAGCCAAATGAAACTTTTACTGGATTTCCACTTACTTTATCAAATCTCATCTCCACCACACAGGACAAGTTTGCATCTGTTATAGTTTTGGAGAAAATTGTGGTCATTTCATTTATGCGCGAATGTGTTCAGATTGCTTTTCTATTGCATTTGGCACATGGTGACGATTATCTCGAGAGTGCAAAGTAGCCAAATGAAACTTTTACTGGATTTCCACTTACTTTATCAAATCTCATCTCCACCACACAGGACAAGTTTGCATCTGTTATAGTTTTGGAGAAAATTGTGGTCATTTCATTTATGCGCGAATGTGTTCAGATTGCTTTTCTATTGCATTTGGCACATGGTGACGATTATCTCGAGAGTGCAAAGTAGCCAAATGAAACTTTTACTGGATTTCCACTTACTTTATCAAATCTCATCTCCACCACACAGGACAAGTTTGCATCTGTTATAGTTTTGGAGAAAATTGTGGTCATTTCATTTATGCGCGAATGTGTTCAGATTGCTTTTCTATTGCATTTGGCACATGGTGACGATTATCTCGAGAGTGCAAAGTAGCCAAATGAAACTTTTACTGGATTTCCACTTACTTTATCAAATCTCATCTCCACCACACAGGACAAGTTTGCATCTGTTATAGTTTTGGAGAAAATTGTGGTCATTTCATTTATGCGCGAATGTTTTCAGATTGCTTTTCTATTGCATTTGGCACATGGTGACGATTATCTCGAGAGTGCAAAGTAGCCAAATGAAACTTTTACTGGATGTCCACTTACTTTATCAAATCTCATCTCCACCACACGGGACAAGTTTGCATCTGTTATAGTTTTGGAGAAAATTGTGGTCATTTCATTTATGCGCGAATGTGTTCAGATTGCTATTCTATTGCATTTGGCACATGGTGACGATTATCTCGAGAGTGCAAAGTAGCCAAATGAAACATTTACTTGATTTCCACTTACTTTATCAAATCTCATCTCCACCACACAGGTCAAGTTTGCATCTGTTATAGTTTTGGAGAAAATTGTGGTCATTTCATTTATGCGCGAATGTGTTCAGATTGCTTTTCTATTGCATTTGGCACATGGTGACGATTATCTCGAGAGTGCAAAGTAGCCAAATGAAACTTTTACTGGATGTCCACTTACTTTATCAAATCTCATCTCCACCACACGGGACAAGTTTGCATCTGTTATAGTTTTGGAGAAAATTGTGGTCATTTCATTTATGCGCGAATGTGTTCAGATTGCTTTTCTATTGCATTTGGCACATGGTGACGATTATCTCGAGAGTGCAAAGCAGCCAAATGAAACTTTTACTGGATTTCCACTTACTTTATCAAATCTCATCTCCACCACACAGGACAAGTTTGCATCTGTTATAGTTTTGGAGAAAATTGTGGTCATTTCATTTATGCGCGAATGTGTTCAGATTGCTTTTCTATTGCATTTGGCACATGGTGACAATTATCTCGAGAGTGCAAAGTAGCCAAATGAAACTTTTACTGGATTTCCACTTACTTTATCAAATCTCATCTCCACCACACAGGACAAGTTTGCATCTGTTATAGTTTTGGAGAAAATTGTGGTCATTTCATTTATGCGCGAATGTGTTCAGATTGCTTTTCTATTGCATTTGGCACATGGTGACGATTATCTCGAGAGTGCAAAGTAGCCAAATGAAACTTTTACTGGATTTCCACTTACTTTATCAAATCTCATCTCCACCACACAGGACAAGTTTGCATCTGTTATAGTTTTGGAGAAAATTGTGGTCATTTCATTTATGCGCGAATGTGTTCAGATTGCTTTTCTATTGCATTTGACACATGGTGACGATTATCTCGAGAGTGCAAAGTAGCCAAATGAAACTTTTACTGGATTTCCACTTACTTTATCAAATCTCATCTCCACCACACAGGACAAGTTTGCATCTGTTATAGTTTTGGAGAAAATTGTGGTCATTTCATTTATGCGCGAATGTGTTCAGATTGCTTTTCTATTGCATTTGGCACATGGTGACGATTATCTCGAGAGTGCAAAGTAGCCAAATGAAACTTTTACTGGATTTCTACATACTTTATCAAATCTCATCTCCACCACACAGGACAAGTTTGCATCTGTTATAGTTTTGGAGAAAATTGTGGTCATTTCATTTATGCGCGAATGTGTTCAGATTGCTTTTCTATTGCATTTGGCACATGGTGACGATTATCTCGAGAGTGCAAAATAGCCAAATGAAACTTTTACTGGATTTCCACTTACTTTATCAAATCTCATCTCCACCACACAGGACAAGTTTGCATCTGTTATAGTTTTGGAGAAAATTGTGGTCATTTCATTTATGCGCGAATGTGTTCAGATTGCTTTTCTATTGCATTTGGCACATGGTGACGATTATCTCGAGAGTGCAAAGTAGCCAAATGAAACTTTTACTGGATTTCCACTTACTTTATCAAATCTCATCTCCACCACACAGGACAAGTTTGCATCTGTTATAGTTTTGGAGAAAATTGTGGTCATTTCATTTATGCGCGAATGTGTTCAGATTGCTTTTCTATTGCATTTGGCACATGGTGACGATTATCTCGAGAGTGCAAAGTAGCCAAATGAAACTTTTACTGGATTTCCACTTACTTTATCAAATCTCATCTCCACCACACAGGACAAGTTTGCATCTGTTATAGTTTTGGAGAAAATTGTGGTCATTTCATTTATGCGCGAATGTGTTCAGATTGCTTTTCTATTGCATTTGGCACATGGTGACGATTATCTCGAGAGTGCAAAGTAGCCAAATGAAACTTTTACTGGATTTCCACTTACTTTATCAAATCTCATCTCCACCACACAGGACAAGTTTGCATCTGTTATAGTTTTGGAGAAAATTGTGGTCATTTCATTTATGCGCGAATGTTTTCAGATTGCTTTTCTATTGCATTTGGCACATGGTGACGATTATCTCGAGAGTGCAAAGTAGCCAAATGAAACTTTTACTGGATGTCCACTTACTTTATCAAATCTCATCTCCACCACACGGGACAAGTTTGCATCTGTTATAGTTTTGGAGAAAATTGTGGTCATTTCATTTATGCGCGAATGTGTTCAGATTGCTATTCTATTGCATTTGGCACATGGTGACGATTATCTCGAGAGTGCAAAGTAGCCAAATGAAACATTTACTTGATTTCCACTTACTTTATCAAATCTCATCTCCACCACACAGGTCAAGTTTGCATCTGTTATAGTTTTGGAGAAAATTGTGGTCATTTCATTTATGCGCGAATGTGTTCAGATTGCTTTTCTATTGCATTTGGCACATGGTGACGATTATCTCGAGAGTGCAAAGTAGCCAAATGAAACTTTTACTGGATGTCCACTTACTTTATCAAATCTCATCTCCACCACACGGGACAAGTTTGCATCTGTTATAGTTTTGGAGAAAATTGTGGTCATTTCATTTATGCGCGAATGTGTTCAGATTGCTTTTCTATTGCATTTGGCACATGGTGACGATTATCTCGAGAGTGCAAAGCAGCCAAATGAAACTTTTACTGGATTTCCACTTACTTTATCAAATCTCATCTCCACCACACAGGACAAGTTTGCATCTGTTATAGTTTTGGAGAAAATTGTGGTCATTTCATTTATGCGCGAATGTGTTCAGATTGCTTTTCTATTGCATTTGGCACATGGTGACAATTATCTCGAGAGTGCAAAGTAGCCAAATGAAACTTTTACTGGATTTCCACTTACTTTATCAAATCTCATCTCCACCACACAGGACAAGTTTGCATCTGTTATAGTTTTGGAGAAAATTGTGGTCATTTCATTTATGCGCGAATGTGTTCAGATTGCTTTTCTATTGCATTTGGCACATGGTGACGATTATCTCGAGAGTGCAAAGTAGCCAAATGAAACTTTTACTGGATTTCCACTTACTTTATCAAATCTCATCTCCACCACACAGGACAAGTTTGCATCTGTTATAGTTTTGGAGAAAATTGTGGTCATTTCATTTATGCGCGAATGTGTTCAGATTGCTTTTCTATTGCATTTGGCACATGGTGACGATTATCTCGAGAGTGCAAAGTAGCCAAATGAAACTTTTACTGGATTTCCACTTACTTTATCAAATCTCATCTCCACCACACAGGACAAGTTTGCATCTGTTATAGTTTTGGAGAAAATTGTGGTCATTTCATTTATGCGCGAATGTGTTCAGATTGCTTTTCTATTGCATTTGGCACATGGTGACGATTATCTCGAGAGTGCAAAGTAGCCAAATGAAACTTTTACTGGATTTCCATATACTTTATCAAATCTCATCTCCACCACACAGGACAAGTTTGCATCTGTTATAGTTTTGGAGAAAATTGTGGTCATTTCATTTATGCGCGAATGTGTTCAGATTGCTTTTCTATTGCATTTGGCACATGGTGACGATTATCTCGAGAGTGCAAAGTAGCCAAATTAAACTTTTACTGGATTTCCACTTACTTTATCAAATCTCATCTCCACCACACAGGACAAGTTTGCATCTGTTATAGTTTTGGAGAAAATTGTGGTCATTTTATTTATGCGCGAATGTGTTCAGATTGCTTTTCTGTTGCATTTGGCACATGGTGACGATTATCTCGAGAGTGCAAAGTAGCCAAATGAAACTTTTACTGGATTTCCACTTACTTTATCAAATCTCATCTCCACCACACAGGACAAGTTTGCATCTGTTATAGTTTTGGAGAAAATTGTGGTCATTTCATTTATGCGCGAATGTGTTCAGATTGCTTTTCTATTGCATTTGGCACATGGTGACGATTATCTCGAGAGTGCAAAGTAGCCAAATGAAACTTTTACTGGATTTCCACTTACTTTATCAAATCTCATCTCCACCACACAGGACAAGTTTGCATCTGTTATAGTTTTGGAGAAAATTGTGGTCATTTCATTTATGCGCGAATGTGTTCAGATTGCTTTTCTATTGCATTTGGCACATGGTGACGATTATCTCGAGAGTGCAAAGTAGCCAAATGAAACTTTTACTGGATTTCCACTTACTTTATCAAATCTCATCTCCACCACACAGGACAAGTTTGCATGTGTTATAGTTTTGGAGAAAATTGTGGTCATTTCATTTATGCGCGAATGTGTTCAGATTGCTTTTCTATTGCATTTGGCACATGGTGACGATTATCTCGAGAGTGCAAAGTAGCCAAATGAAACTTTTACTGGATTTCCACTTCCTTTATCAAATCTCATCTCCACCACACAGGACAAGTTTGCATCTGTTATAGTTTTGGAGAAAATTGTGGTCATTTCATTTATGCGCGAATGTGTTCAGATTGCTTTTCTATTGCATTTGGCACATGGTGACGATTATCTCGAGAGTGCAAAGTAGCCAAATGAAACTTTTACTGGATTTCCACTTACTTTATCAAATCTCATCTCCACCACACAGGACAAGTTTGCATCTGTTATAGTTTTGGAGAAAATTGTGGTCATTTCATTTATGCGCGAATGTTTTCAGATTGCTTTTCTATTGCATTTGTCACATGGTGACGATTATCTCGGGAGTGCAAAGTAGCCAAATGAAACTTTTACTGGATTTCCACTTACTTTATCAAATCTTATCTCCACCACACGGGACAAGTTTGCATCTGTTATAGTTTTGGAGAAAATTGTGGTCATTTCATTTATGCGCGAATGTGTTCAGATTGCTTTTCTATTGCATTTGGCACATGGTGACGATTATCTCGAGAGTGCAAAGTAGCCAAATGAAACTTTTACTGGATTTCCACTTACTTTATCAAATCTCATCTCCACCACACAGGACAAGTTTGCATCTGTTATAGTTTTGGAGAAAATTGTGGTCATTTCATTTATGCGCGAATGTGTTCAGATTGCTTTTCTATTGCATTTGGCCCATGGTGACGATTATCTCGAGAGTGCAAAGTAGCCAAATGAAACTTTTACTGGATTTCCACTTACTTTATCAAATCTCATCTCCACCACACAGGACAAGTTTGCATCTGTTATAGTTTTGGAGAAAATTGTGGTCATTTCATTTATGCGCGAATGTGTTCAGATTGCTTTTCTATTGCATTTGGCACATGGTGACGATTATCTCGAGAGTGCAAAGTAGCCAAATTAAACTTTTACTGGATTTCCACTTACTTTATCAAATCTCATCTCCACCACACAGGACAAGTTTGCATCTGTTATAGTTTTGGAGAAAATTGTGGTCATTTCATTTATGTGCGAATGTGTTCAGATTGCTTTTCTATTGCATTTGGCACATGGTGACGATTATCTCGAGAGTGCAAAGTAGCCAAATGAAACTTTTACTGGATTTCCACTTACTTTATCAAATCTCATCTCCACCACACAGGACAAGTTTGCATGTGTTATAGTTTTGGAGAAAATTGTGGTCATTTCATTTATGCGCGAATGTGTTCAGATTGCTTTTCTATTGCATTTGGCACATGGTGACGATTATCTCGAGAGTGCAAAGTAGCCAAATGAAACTTTTACTGGATTTCCACTTACTTTATCAAATCTCATCTCCACCACACAGGACAAGTTTGCATCTGTTATAGTTTTGGAGAAAATTGTGGTCATTTCATTTATGCGCGAATGTGTTCAGATTGCTTTTCTATTGCATTTGGCACATGGTGACGATTATCTCGAGAGTGCAAAGTAGCCAAATTAAACTTTTACTGGATTTCCACTTACTTTATCAAATCTCATCTCCACCACACAGGACAAGTTTGCATCTGTTATAGTTTTGGAGAAAATTGTGGTCATTTCATTTATGTGCGAATGTGTTCAGATTGCTTTTCTATTGCATTTGGCACATGGTGACGATTATCTCGAGAGTGCAAAGTAGCCAAATGAAACTTTTACTGGATTTCCACTTACTTTATCAAATCTCATCTCCACCACACAGGACAAGTTTGCATCTGTTATAGTTTTGGAGAAAATTGTGGTCATTTCATTTATGCGCGAATGTGTTCAGATTGCTTTTCTATTGCATTTGGCACATGGTGACGATTATCTCGAGAGTGCAAAGTAGACAAATGAAACTTTTACTGGATTTCCACTTCCTTTATCAAATCTCATCTCCACCACACAGGACAAGTTTGCATCTGTTATAGTTTTGGAGAAAATTGTGGTCATTTCATTTATGCGCGAATGTGTTCAGATTGCTTTTCTATTGCATTTGGCACATGGTGACGATTATCTCGAGAGTGCAAAGTAGCCAAATGAAACTTTTACTGGATTTCCACTTACTTTATCAAATCTCATCTCCACCACACAGGACAAGTTTGCATCTGTTATAGTTTTGGAGAAAATTGTGGTCATTTCATTTATGCGCGAATGTTTTCAGATTGCTTTTCTATTGCATTTGTCACATGGTGACGATTATCTCGAGAGTGCAAAGTAGCCAAATGAAACTTTTACTGGATTTCCACTTACTTTATCAAATCTTATCTCCACCACACGGGACAAGTTTGCATCTGTTATAGTTTTGGAGAAAATTGTGGTCATTTCATTTATGCGCGAATGTGTTCAGATTGCTTTTCTATTGCATTTGGCACATGGTGACGATTATCTCGAGAGTGCAAAGTAGCCAAATGAAACTTTTACTGGATTTCCACTTACTTTATCAAATCTCATCTCCACCACACAGGACAAGTTTGCATCTGTTATAGTTTTGAAGAAAATTGTGGTCATTTCATTTATGCGCGAATGTGTTCAGATTGCTTTTCTATTGCATTTGGCCCATGGTGACGATTATCTCGAGAGTGCAAAGTAGCCAAATGAAACTTTTACTGGATTTCCACTTACTTTATCAAATCTCATCTCCACCACACAGGACAAGTTTGCATCTGTTATAGTTTTGGAGAAAATTGTGGTCATTTCATTTATGCGCGAATGTGTTCAGATTGCTTTTCTATTGCATTTGGCACATGGTGACGATTATCTCGAGAGTGCAAAGTAGACAAATGAAACTTTTACTGGATTTCCACTTCCTTTATCAAATTTCATCTCCACCACACAGGACAAGTTTGCATCTGTTATAGTTTTGGAGAAAATTGTGGTCATTTCATTTATGCGCGAATGTGTTCAGATTGCTTTTCTATTGCATTTGGCACATGGTGACGATTATCTCGAGAGTGCAAAGTAGCCAAATGAAACTTTTACTGGATTTCCACTTACTTTATCAAATCTCATCTCCACCACACAGGACAAGTTTGCATCTGTTATAGTTTTGGAGAAAATTGTGGTCATTTCATTTATGCGCGAATGTTTTCAGATTGCTTTTCTATTGCATTTGTCACATGGTGACGATTATCTCGAGAGTGCAAAGTAGCCAAATGAAACTTTTACTGGATTTCCACTTACTTTATCAAATCTTATCTCCACCACACGGGACAAGTTTGCATCTGTTATAGTTTTGGAGAAAATTGTGGTCATTTCATTTATGCGCGAATGTGTTCAGATTGCTTTTCTATTGCATTTGGCACATGGTGACGATTATCTCGAGAGTGCAAAGTAGCCAAATGAAACTTTTACTGGATTTCCACTTACTTTATCAAATCTCATCTCCACCACACAGGACAAGTTTGCATCTGTTATAGTTTTGGAGAAAATTGTGGTCATTTCATTTATGCGCGAATGTGTTCAGATTGCTTTTCTATTGCATTTGGCCCATGGTGACGATTATCTCGAGAGTGCAAAGTAGCCAAATGAAACTTTTACTGGATTTCCACTTACTTTATCAAATCTCATCTCCACCACACAGGACAAGTTTGCATCTGTTATAGTTTTGGAGAAAATTGTGGTCATTTCATTTATGCGCGAATGTGTTCAGATTGCTTTTCTATTGCATTTGGCACATGGTGACGATTATCTCGAGAGTGCAAAGTAGCCAAATTAAACTTTTACTGGATTTCCACTTACTTTATCAAATCTCCTCTCCACCACACAGGACAAGTTTGCATCTGTTATAGTTTTGGAGAAAATTGTGGTCATTTCATTTATGCGCGAATGTGTTCAGATTGCTTTTCTATTGCATTTGGCACATGGTGACGATTATCTCGAGAGTGCAAAGTAGACAAATGAAACTTTTACTGGATTTCCACTTCCTTTATCAAATCTCATCTCCACCACACAGGACAAGTTTGCATCTGTTATAGTTTTGGAGAAAATTGTGGTCATTTCATTTATGCGCGAATGTGTTCAGATTGCTTTTCTATTGCATTTGGCACATGGTGACGATTATCTCGAGAGTGCAAAGTAGCCAAATGAAACTTTTACTGGATTTCCACTTACTTTATCAAATCTCATCTCCACCACACAGGACAAGTTTGCATCTGTTATAGTTTTGGAGAAAATTGTGGTCATTTCATTTATGCGCGAATGTTTTCAGATTGCTTTTCTATTGCATTTGTCACATGGTGACGATTATCTCGAGAGTGCAAAGTAGCCAAATGAAACTTTTACTGGATTTCCACTTACTTTATCAAATCTTATCTCCACCACACGGGACAAGTTTGCATCTGTTATAGTTTTGGAGAAAATTGTGGTCATTTCATTTATGCGCGAATGTGTTCAGATTGCTTTTCTATTGCATTTGGCACATGGTGACGATTATCTCGAGAGTGCAAAGTAGCCAAATGAAACTTTTACTGGATTTCCACTTACTTTATCAAATCTCATCTCCACCACACAGGACAAGTTTGCATCTGTTATAGTTTTGGAGAAAATTGTGGTCATTTCATTTATGCGCGAATGTGTTCAGATTGCTTTTCTATTGCATTTGGCCCATGGTGACGATTATCTCGAGAGTGCAAAGTAGCCAAATGAAACTTTTACTGGATTTCCACTTACTTTATCAAATCTCATCTCCACCACACAGGACAAGTTTGCATCTGTTATAGTTTTGGAGAAAATTGTGGTCATTTCATTTATGCGCGAATGTTTTCAGATTGCTTTTCTATTGCATTTGGCACATGGTGACGATTATCTCGAGAGTGCAAAGTAGCCAAATGAAACTTTTACTGGATTTCTACATACTTTATCAAATCTCATCTCCACCACACAGGACAAGTTTGCATCTGTTATAGTTTTGGAGAAAATTGTGGTCATTTCATTTATGCGCGAATGTGTTCAGATTGCTTTTCTATTGCATTTGGCACATGGTGACGATTATCTCGAGAGTGCAAAGTAGCCAAATGAAACTTTTACTGGATTTCCACTTACTTTATCAAATCTCATCTCCACCACACGGGACAAGTTTGCATCTGTTATAGTTTTGGAGAAAATTGTGGTCATTTCATTTATGCGCGAATGTGTTCAGATTGCTTTTCTATTGCATTTGGCACATGGTGACGATTATCTCGAGAGTGCAAAGCAGCCAAATGAAACTTTTACTGGATTTCCACTTACTTTATCAAATCTCATCTCCACCACACAGGACAAGTTTGCATCTGTTATAGTTTTGGAGAAAATTGTGGTCATTTCATTTATGCGCGAATGTGTTCAGATTGCTATTCTATTGCATTTGGCACATGGTGACGATTATCTCGAGAGTGCAAAGTAGCCAAATGAAACATTTACTGGATTTCCACTTACTTTATCAAATCTCATCTCCACCACACAGGTCAAGTTTGCATCTGTTATAGTTTTGGAGAAAATTGTGGTCATTTCATTTATGCGCGAATGTGTTCAGATTGCTTTTCTATTGCATTTGGCACATGGTGACGATTATCTCGAGAGTGCAAAGTAGACAAATGAAACTTTTACTGGATTTCCACTTCCTTTATCAAATCTCATCTCCACCACACAGGTCAAGTTTGCATCTGTTATAGTTTTGGAGAAAATTGTGGTCATTTCATTTATGCGCGAATGTGTTCAGATTGCTTTTCTATTGCATTTGGCACATGGTGACGATTATCTCGAGAGTGCAAAGTAGCCAAATGAAACTTTTACTGGATGTCCACTTACTTTATCAAATCTCATCTCCACCACACGGGACAAGTTTGCATCTGTTATAGTTTTGGAGAAAATTGTGGTCATTTCATTTATGCGCGAATGTGTTCAGATTGCTTTTCTATTGCATTTGGCACATGGTGACGATTATCTCGAGAGTGCAAAGCAGCCAAATGAAACTTTTACTGGATTTCCACTTACTTTATCAAATCTCATCTCCACCACACAGGACAAGTTTGCATCTGTTATAGTTTTGGAGAAAATTGTGGTCATTTCATTTATGCGCGAATGTGTTCAGATTGCTTTTCTATTGCATTTGGCACATGGTGACAATTATCTCGAGAGTGCAAAGTAGCCAAATGAAACTTTTACTGGATTTCCACTTACTTTATCAAATCTCATCTCCACCACACAGGACAAGTTTGCATCTGTTATAGTTTTGGAGAAAATTGTGGTCATTTCATTTATGCGCGAATGTGTTCAGATTGCTTTTCTATTGCATTTGGCACATGGTGACGATTATCTCGAGAGTGCAAAGTAGCCAAATGAAACTTTTACTGGATTTCCACTTACTTTATCAAATCTCATCTCCACCACACAGGACAAGTTTGCATCTGTTATAGTTTTGGAGAAAATTGTGGTCATTTCATTTATGCGCGAATGTGTTCAGATTGCTTTTCTATTGCATTTGGCACATGGTGACGATTATCTCGAGAGTGCAAAGTAGCCAAATGAAACTTTTACTGGATTTCCACTTACTTTATCAAATCTCATCTCCACCACACAGGACAAGTTTGCATCTGTTATAGTTTTGGAGAAAATTGTGGTCATTTCATTTATGCGCGAATGTGTTCAGATTGCTTTTCTATTGCATTTGGCACATGGTGACGATTATCTCGAGAGTGCAAAGTAGCCAAATGAAACTTTTACTGGATTTCCACTTACTTTATCAAATCTCATCTCCACCACACAGGACAAGTTTGCATCTGTTATAGTTTTGGAGAAAATTGTGGTCATTTCATTTATGCGCGAATGTGTTCAGATTGCTTTTCTATTGCATTTGGCACATGGTGACGATTATCTCGAGAGTGCAAAGTAGCCAAATGAAACTTTTACTGGATTTCTACATACTTTATCAAATCTCATCTCCACCACACAGGACAAGTTTGCATCTGTTATAGTTTTGGAGAAAATTGTGGTCATTTCATTTATGCGCGAATGTGTTCAGATTGCTTTTCTATTGCATTTGGCACATGGTGACGATTATCTCGAGAGTGCAAAGTAGCCAAATGAAACTTTTACTGGATTTCCACTTACTTTATCAAATCTCATCTCCACCACACAGGACAAGTTTGCATCTGTTATAGTTTTGGAGAAAATTGTGGTCATTTCATTTATGCGCGAATGTGTTCAGATTGCTTTTCTATTGCATTTGGCACATGGTGACGATTATCTCGAGAGTGCAAAGTAGCCAAATGAAACTTTTACTGGATTTCCACTTACTTTATCAAATCTCATCTCCACCACACAGGACAAGTTTGCATCTGTTATAGTTTTGGAGAAAATTGTGGTCATTTCATTTATGCGCGAATGTGTTCAGATTGCTTTTCTATTGCATTTGGCACATGGTGACGATTATCTCGAGAGTGCAAAGTAGCCAAATGAAACTTTTACTGGATTTCCACTTACTTTATCAAATCTCATCTCCACCACACAGGACAAGTTTGCATCTGTTATAGTTTTGGAGAAAATTGTGGTCATTTCATTTATGCGCGAATGTGTTCAGATTGCTTTTCTATTGCATTTGGCACATGGTGACGATTATCTCGAGAGTGCAAAGTAGCCAAATGAAACTTTTACTGGATTTCCACTTACTTTATCAAATCTCATCTCCACCACACAGGACAAGTTTGCATCTGTTATAGTTTTGGAGAAAATTGTGGTCATTTCATTTATGCGCGAATGTGTTCAGATTGCTTTTCTATTGCATTTGGCACATGGTGACGATTATCTCGAGAGTGCAAAGTAGCCAAATGAAACTTTTACTGGATTTCCACTTACTTTATCAAATCTCATCTCCACCACACAGGACAAGTTTGCATCTGTTATAGTTTTGGAGAAAATTGTGGTCATTTCATTTATGCGCGAATGTTTTCAGATTGCTTTTCTATTGCATTTGGCACATGGTGACGATTATCTCGAGAGTGCAAAGTAGCCAAATGAAACTTTTACTGGATGTCCACTTACTTTATCAAATCTCATCTCCACCACACGGGACAAGTTTGCATCTGTTATAGTTTTGGAGAAAATTGTGGTCATTTCATTTATGCGCGAATGTGTTCAGATTGCTTTTCTATTGCATTTGGCACATGGTGACGATTATCTCGAGAGTGCAAAGCAGCCAAATGAAACTTTTACTGGATTTCCACTTACTTTATCAAATCTCATCTCCACCACACAGGACAAGTTTGCATCTGTTATAGTTTTGGAGAAAATTGTGGTCATTTCATTTATGCGCGAATGTGTCCAGATTGCTATTCTATTGCATTTGGCACATGGTGACGATTATCTCGAGAGTGCAAAGTAGCCAAATGAAACATTTACTTGATTTCCACTTACTTTATCAAATCTCATCTCCACCACACAGGTCAAGTTTGCATCTGTTATAGTTTTGGAGAAAATTGTGGTCATTTCATTTATGCGCGAATGTGTTCAGATTGCTTTTCTATTGCATTTGGCACATGGTGACGATTATCTCGAGAGTGCAAAGTAGACAAATGAAACTTTTACTGGATTTCCACTTCCTTTATCAAATCTCATCTCCACCACACAGGTCAAGTTTGCATCTGTTATAGTTTTGGAGAAAATTGTGGTCATTTCATTTATGCGCGAATGTGTTCAGATTGCTTTTCTATTGCATTTGGCACATGGTGACGATTATCTCGAGAGTGCAAAGTAGCCAAATGAAACTTTTACTGGATTTCCACTTACTTTATCAAATCTCATCTCCACCACACAGGTCAAGTTTGCATCTGTTATAGTTTTGGAGAAAATTGTGGTCATTTCATTTATGCGCGAATGTGTTCAGATTGCTTTTCTATTGCATTTGGCACATGGTGACGATTATCTCGAGAGTGCAAAGTAGACAAATGAAACTTTTACTGGATTTCCACTTCCTTTATCAAATCTCATCTCCACCACACAGGTCAAGTTTGCATCTGTTATAGTTTTGGAGAAAATTGTGGTCATTTCATTTATGCGCGAATGTGTTCAGATTGCTTTTCTATTGCATTTGGCACATGGTGACGATTATCTCGAGAGTGCAAAGCAGCCAAATGAAACTTTTACTGGATTTCCACTTACTTTATCAAATCTCATCTCCACCACACAGGACAAGTTTGCATCTGTTATAGTTTTGGAGAAAATTGTGGTCATTTCATTTATGCGCGAATGTGTTCAGATTGCTTTTCTATTGCATTTGGCACATGGTGACAATTATCTCGAGAGTGCAAAGTAGCCAAATGAAACTTTTACTGGATTTCCACTTACTTTATCAAATCTCATCTCCACCACACAGGACAAGTTTGCATCTGTTATAGTTTTGGAGAAAATTGTGGTCATTTCATTTATGCGCGAATGTGTTCAGATTGCTTTTCTATTGCATTTGGCACATGGTGACGATTATCTCGAGAGTGCAAAGTAGCCAAATGAAACTTTTACTGGATTTCCACTTACTTTATCAAATCTCATCTCCACCACACAGGACAAGTTTGCATCTGTTATAGTTTTGGAGAAAATTGTGGTCATTTCATTTATGCGCGAATGTGTTCAGATTGCTTTTCTATTGCATTTGGCACATGGTGACGATTATCTCGAGAGTGCAAAGTAGCCAAATGAAACTTTTACTGGATTTCCACTTACTTTATCAAATCTCATCTCCACCACACAGGACAAGTTTGCATCTGTTATAGTTTTGGAGAAAATTGTGGTCATTTCATTTATGCGCGAATGTGTTCAGATTGCTTTTCTATTGCATTTGGCACATGGTGACGATTATCTCGAGAGTGCAAAGTAGCCAAATGAAACTTTTACTGGATTTCCACTTACTTTATCAAATCTCATCTCCACCACACAGGACAAGTTTGCATCTGTTATAGTTTTGGAGAAAATTGTGGTCATTTCATTTATGCGCGAATGTGTTCAGATTGCTTTTCTATTGCATTTGGCACATGGTGACGATTATCTCGAAAGTGCAAAGTAGCCAAATGAAACTTTTACTGGATTTCCACTTACTTTATCAAATCTCATCTCCACCACACAGGACAAGTTTGCATCTGTTATAGTTTTGGAGAAAATTGTGGTCATTTCATTTATGCGCGAATGTGTTCAGATTGCTTTTCTATTGCATTTGGCACATGGTGACGATTATCTCGAGAGTGCAAAGTAGCCAAATGAAACTTTTACTGGATGTCCACTTACTTTATCAAATCTCATCTCCACCACACGGGACAAGTTTGCATCTGTTATAGTTTTGGAGAAAATTGTGGTCATTTCATTTATGCGCGAATGTGTTCAGATTGCTTTTCTATTGCATTTGGCACATGGTGACGATTATCTCGAGAGTGCAAAGCAGCCAAATGAAACTTTTACTGGATTTCCACTTACTTTATCAAATCTCATCTCCACCACACAGGACAAGTTTGCATCTGTTATAGTTTTGGAGAAAATTGTGGTCATTTCATTTATGCGCGAATGTGTTCAGATTGCTATTCTATTGCATTTGGCACATGGTGACGATTATCTCGAGAGTGCAAAGTAGCCAAATGAAACATTTACTGGATTTCCACTTACTTTATCAAATCTCATCTCCACCACACAGGTCAAGTTTGCATCTGTTACAGTTTTGGAGAAAATTGTGGTCATTTCATTTATTCGCGAATGTGTTCAGATTGCTTTTCTATTGCATTTGGCACATGGTGACGATTATCTCGAGAGTGCAAAGTAGACAAATGAAACTTTTACTGGATTTCCACTTCCTTTATCAAATCTCATCTCCACCACACAGGACAAGTTTGCATCTGTTATAGTTTTGGAGAAAATTGTGGTCATTTCATTTATGCGCGAATGTGTTCAGATTGCTTTTCTATTGCATTTGGCACATGGTGACGATTATCTCGAGAGTGCAAAGTAGACAAATGAAACTTTTACTGGATTTCCACTTCCTTTATCAAATCTCATCTCCACCACACAGGACAAGTTTGCATCTGTTATAGTTTTGGAGAAAATTGTGGTCATTTCATTTATGCGCGAATGTGTTCAGATTGCTTTTCTATTGCATTTGGCACATGGTGACGATTATCTCGAGAGTGCAAAGCAGCCAAATGAAACTTTTACTGGATTTCCACTTACTTTATCAAATCTCATCTCCACCACACAGGACAAGTTTGCATCTGTTATAGTTTTGGAGAAAATTGTGGTCATTTCATTTATGCGCGAATGTGTTCAGATTGCTTTTCTATTGCATTTGGCACATGGTGACAATTATCTCGAGAGTGCAAAGTAGCCAAATGAAACTTTTACTGGATTTCCACTTACTTTATCAAATCTCATCTCCACCACACAGGACAAGTTTGCATCTGTTATAGTTTTGGAGAAAATTGTGGTCATTTCATTTATGCGCGAATGTGTTCAGATTGCTTTTCTATTGCATTTGGCACATGGTGACGATTATCTCGAGAGTGCAAAGTAGCCAAATGAAACTTTTACTGGATTTCCACTTACTTTATCAAATCTCATCTCCACCACACAGGACAAGTTTGCATCTGTTATAGTTTTGGAGAAAATTGTGGTCATTTCATTTATGCGCGAATGTGTTCAGATTGCTTTTCTATTGCATTTGGCACATGGTGACGATTATCTCGAGAGTGCAAAGTAGCCAAATGAAACTTTTACTGGATTTCCACTTACTTTATCAAATCTCATCTCCACCACACAGGACAAGTTTGCATCTGTTATAGTTTTGGAGAAAATTGTGGTCATTTCATTTATGCGCGAATGTGTTCAGATTGCTTTTCTATTGCATTTGGCACATGGTGACGATTATCTCGAGAGTGCAAAGTAGCCAAATGAAACTTTTACTGGATTTCCACTTACTTTATCAAATCTCATCTCCACCACACAGGACAAGTTTGCATCTGTTATAGTTTTGGAGAAAATTGTGGTCATTTCATTTATGCGCGAATGTGTTCAGATTGCTTTTCTATTGCATTTGGCACATGGTGACGATTATCTCGAGAGTGCAAAGTAGCCAAATGAAACTTTTACTGGATTTCTACATACTTTATCAAATCTCATCTCCACCACACAGGACAAGTTTGCATCTGTTATAGTTTTGGAGAAAATTGTGGTCATTTCATTTATGCGCGAATGTGTTCAGATTGCTTTTCTATTGCATTTGGCACATGGTGACGATTATCTCGAGAGTGCAAAGTAGCCAAATGAAACTTTTACTGGATTTCCACTTACTTTATCAAATCTCATCTCCACCACACAGGACAAGTTTGCATCTGTTATAGTTTTGGAGAAAATTGTGGTCATTTCATTTATGCGCGAATGTGTTCAGATTGCTTTTCTATTGCATTTGGCACATGGTGACGATTATCTCGAGAGTGCAAAGTAGCCAAATGAAACTTTTACTGGATTTCCACTTACTTTATCAAATCTCATCTCCACCACACAGGACAAGTTTGCATCTGTTATAGTTTTGGAGAAAATTGTGGTCATTTCATTTATGCGCGAATGTGTTCAGATTGCTTTTCTATTGCATTTGGCACATGGTGACGATTATCTCGAGAGTGCAAAGTAGCCAAATGAAACTTTTACTGGATTTCCACTTACTTTATCAAATCTCATCTCCACCACACAGGACAAGTTTGCATCTGTTATAGTTTTGGAGAAAATTGTGGTCATTTCATTTATGCGCGAATGTGTTCAGATTGCTTTTCTATTGCATTTGGCACATGGTGACGATTATCTCGAGAGTGCAAAGTAGCCAAATGAAACTTTTACTGGATTTCCACTTACTTTATCAAATCTCATCTCCACCACACAGGACAAGTTTGCATCTGTTATAGTTTTGGAGAAAATTGTGGTCATTTCATTTATGCGCGAATGTGTTCAGATTGCTTTTCTATTGCATTTGGCACATGGTGACGATTATCTCGAGAGTGCAAAGTAGCCAAATGAAACTTTTACTGGATTTCCACTTACTTTATCAAATCTCATCTCCACCACACAGGACAAGTTTGCATCTGTTATAGTTTTGGAGAAAATTGTGGTCATTTCATTTATGCGCGAATGTTTTCAGATTGCTTTTCTATTGCATTTGGCACATGGTGACGATTATCTCGAGAGTGCAAAGTAGCCAAATGAAACTTTTACTGGATGTCCACTTACTTTATCAAATCTCATCTCCACCACACGGGACAAGTTTGCATCTGTTATAGTTTTGGAGAAAATTGTGGTCATTTCATTTATGCGCGAATGTGTCCAGATTGCTATTCTATTGCATTTGGCACATGGTGACGATTATCTCGAGAGTGCAAAGTAGCCAAATGAAACATTTACTTGATTTCCACTTACTTTATCAAATCTCATCTCCACCACACAGGTCAAGTTTGCATCTGTTATAGTTTTGGAGAAAATTGTGGTCATTTCATTTATGCGCGAATGTGTTCAGATTGCTTTTCTATTGCATTTGGCACATGGTGACGATTATCTCGAGAGTGCAAAGTAGACAAATGAAACTTTTACTGGATTTCCACTTCCTTTATCAAATCTCATCTCCACCACACAGGTCAAGTTTGCATCTGTTATAGTTTTGGAGAAAATTTTGGTCATTTCATTTATGCGCGAATGTGTTCAGATTGCTTTTCTATTGCATTTGGCACATGGTGACGATTATCTCGAGAGTGCAAAGTAGCCAAATGAAACTTTTACTGGATTTCCACTTACTTTATCAAATCTCATCTCCACCACACAGGTCAAGTTTGCATCTGTTATAGTTTTGGAGAAAATTGTGGTCATTTCATTTATGCGCGAATGTGTTCAGATTGCTTTTCTATTGCATTTGGCACATGGTGACGATTATCTCGAGAGTGCAAAGTAGACAAATGAAACTTTTACTGGATTTCCACTTCCTTTATCAAATCTCATCTCCACCACACAGGTCAAGTTTGCATCTGTTATAGTTTTGGAGAAAATTGTGGTCATTTCATTTATGCGCGAATGTGTTCAGATTGCTTTTCTATTGCATTTGGCACATGGTGACGATTATCTCGAGAGTGCAAAGCAGCCAAATGAAACTTTTACTGGATTTCCACTTACTTTATCAAATCTCATCTCCACCACACAGGACAAGTTTGCATCTGTTATAGTTTTGGAGAAAATTGTGGTCATTTCATTTATGCGCGAATGTGTTCAGATTGCTTTTCTATTGCATTTGGCACATGGTGACAATTATCTCGAGAGTGCAAAGTAGCCAAATGAAACTTTTACTGGATTTCCACTTACTTTATCAAATCTCATCTCCACCACACAGGACAAGTTTGCATCTGTTATAGTTTTGGAGAAAATTGTGGTCATTTCATTTATGCGCGAATGTGTTCAGATTGCTTTTCTATTGCATTTGGCACATGGTGACGATTATCTCGAGAGTGCAAAGTAGCCAAATGAAACTTTTACTGGATTTCCACTTACTTTATCAAATCTCATCTCCACCACACAGGACAAGTTTGCATCTGTTATAGTTTTGGAGAAAATTGTGGTCATTTCATTTATGCGCGAATGTGTTCAGATTGCTTTTCTATTGCATTTGGCACATGGTGACGATTATCTCGAGAGTGCAAAGTAGCCAAATGAAACTTTTACTGGATTTCCACTTACTTTATCAAATCTCATCTCCACCACACAGGACAAGTTTGCATCTGTTATAGTTTTGGAGAAAATTGTGGTCATTTCATTTATGCGCGAATGTGTTCAGATTGCTTTTCTATTGCATTTGGCACATGGTGACGATTATCTCGAGAGTGCAAAGTAGCCAAATGAAACTTTTACTGGATTTCCACTTACTTTATCAAATCTCATCTCCACCACACAGGACAAGTTTGCATCTGTTATAGTTTTGGAGAAAATTGTGGTCATTTCATTTATGCGCGAATGTGTTCAGATTGCTTTTCTATTGCATTTGGCACATGGTGACGATTATCTCGAAAGTGCAAAGTAGCCAAATGAAACTTTTACTGGATTTCCACTTACTTTATCAAATCTCATCTCCACCACACAGGACAAGTTTGCATCTGTTATAGTTTTGGAGAAAATTGTGGTCATTTCATTTATGCGCGAATGTGTTCAGATTGCTTTTCTATTGCATTTGGCACATGGTGACGATTATCTCGAGAGTGCAAAGTAGCCAAATGAAACTTTTACTGGATGTCCACTTACTTTATCAAATCTCATCTCCACCACACGGGACAAGTTTGCATCTGTTATAGTTTTGGAGAAAATTGTGGTCATTTCATTTATGCGCGAATGTGTTCAGATTGCTTTTCTATTGCATTTGGCACATGGTGACGATTATCTCGAGAGTGCAAAGCAGCCAAATGAAACTTTTACTGGATTTCCACTTACTTTATCAAATCTCATCTCCACCACACAGGACAAGTTTGCATCTGTTATAGTTTTGGAGAAAATTGTGGTCATTTCATTTATGCGCGAATGTGTTCAGATTGCTATTCTATTGCATTTGGCACATGGTGACGATTATCTCGAGAGTGCAAAGTAGCCAAATGAAACATTTACTGGATTTCCACTTACTTTATCAAATCTCATCTCCACCACACAGGTCAAGTTTGCATCTGTTATAGTTTTGGAGAAAATTGTGGTCATTTCATTTATTCGCGAATGTGTTCAGATTGCTTTTCTATTGCATTTGGCACATGGTGACGATTATCTCGAGAGTGCAAAGTAGACAAATGAAACTTTTACTGGATTTCCACTTCCTTTATCAAATCTCATCTCCACCACACAGGACATGTTTGCATCTGTTATAGTTTTGGAGAAAATTGTGGTCATTTCATTTATGCGCGAATGTGTTCAGATTGCTTTTCTATTGCATTTGGCACATGGTGACGATTATCTCGAGAGTGCAAAGTAGCCAAATGAAACTTTTACTGGATTTCCACTTACTTTATCAAATCTCATCTCCACCACACAGGACAAGTTTGCATCTGTTATAGTTTTGGAGAAAATTGTGGTCATTACATTTATGCGCGAATGTTTTCAGATTGCTTTTCTATTGCATTTGTCACATGGTGACGCTTATCTCGAGAGTGCAAAGTAGCCAAATGAAACTTTTACTGGATTTCCACTTACTTTATCAAATCTTATCTCCACCACACGGGACAAGTTTGCATCTGTTATAGTTTTGGAGAAAATTGTGGTCATTTCATTTATGCGCGAATGTGTTCAGATTGCTTTTCTATTGCATTTGGCACATGGTGACGATTATCTCGAGAGTGCAAAGTAGCCAAATGAAACTTTTACTGGATTTTCACTTACTTTATCAAATCTCATCTCCACCACACAGGACAAGTTTGCATCTGTTATAGTTTTGGAGAAAATTGTGGTCATTTCATTTATGCGCGAATGTGTTCAGATTGCTTTTCTATTGCATTTGGCACATGGTGACGATTATCTCGAGAGTGCAAAGTAGCCAAATGAAACTTTTACTGGATTTCCACTTACTTTATCAAATCTCTTCTCCACCACACAGGACAAGTTTGCATCTGTTATAGTTTTGGAGAAAATTGTGGTCATTTCATTTATGCGCGAATGTGTTCAGATTGCTTTTCTATTGCATTTGGCACATGGTGACGATTATCTCGAGAGTGCAAAGTAGCCAAATGAAACTTTTACTGGATTTCCACTTACTTTATCAAATCTCATCTCCACCACACAGGACAAGTTTGCATCTGTTATAGTTTTGGAGAAAATTGTGGTCATTTCATTTATGCGCGAATGTGTTCAGATTGCTTTTCTATTGCATTTGGCCCATGGTGACGATTATCTCGAGAGTGCAAAGTAGCCAAATGAAACTTTTACTGGATTTCCACTTACTTTATCAAATCTCATCTCCACCACACAGGACAAGTTTGCATCTGTTATGGTTTTGGAGAAAATTGTGGTCATTTCATTTATGCGCGAATGTGTTCAGATTGCTTTTCTATTGCATTTGGCACATGGTGACGATTATCTCGAGAGTGCAAAGTAGCCAAATGAAACTTTTACTGGATTTCCACTTACTTTATCAAATCTCATCTCCACCACACAGGACAAGTTTGCATCTGTTATAGTTTTGGAGAAAATTGTGGTCATTTCATTTATGCGCGAATGTTTTCAGATTGCTTTTCTATTGCATTTGGCACATGGTGACGATTATCTCGAGAGTGCAAAGTAGCCAAATGAAACTTTTACTGGATTTCTACATACTTTATCAAATCTCATCTCCACCACACAGGACAAGTTTGCATCTGTTATAGTTTTGGAGAAAATTGTGGTCATTTCATTTATGCGCGAATGTGTTCAGATTGCTTTTCTATTGCATTTGGCACATGGTGACGATTATCTCGAGAGTGCAAAGTAGCCAAATGAAACTTTTACTGGATTTCCACTTACTTTATCAAATCTCATCTCCACCACACAGGACAAGTTTGCATCTGTTATAGTTTTGGAGAAAATTGTGGTCATTTCATTTATGCGCGAATGTGTTCAGATTGCTTTTCTATTGCATTTGGCACATGGTGACGATTATCTCGAGAGTGCAAAGTAGCCAAATGAAACTTTTACTGGATTTCCACTTTATCAAATCTCATCTCCGCCACACAGGACAAGTTTGCATCTGTTATAGTTTTGGAGAAAATTGTGGTCATTTCATTTATGCGCGAATGTGTTCAGATTGCTTTTCTATTGCATTTGGCACATGGTGACGATTATCTCGAGAGTGCAAAGTAGCCAAATGAAACTTTTACTGGATTTCCACTTACTTTATCAAATCTCATCTCCACCACACAGGACAAGTTTGCATCTGTTATAGTTTTGGAGAAAATTGTGGTCATTTCATTTATGCGCGAATGTGTTCAGATTGCTTTTCTATTGCATTTGGCACATGGTGACGATTATCTCGAGAGTGCAAAGTAGCCAAATGAAACTTTTACTGGATTTCCACTTACTTTATCAAATCTCATCTCCACCACACAGGACAAGTTTGCATCTGTTATAGTTTTGGAGAAAATTGTGGTCATTTCATTTATGCGCGAATGTGTTCAGATTGCTTTTCTATTGCATTTGGCACATGGTGACGATTATCTCGAGAGTGCAAAGTAGCCAAATGAAACTTTTACTGGATTTCCACTTACTTTATCAAATCTCATCTCCACCACACAGGACAAGTTTGCATCTGTTATAGTTTTGGAGAAAATTGTGGTCATTTCATTTATGCGCGAATGTTTTCAGATTGCTTTTCTATTGCATTTGGCACATGGTGACGATTATCTCGAGAGTGCAAAGTAGCCAAATGAAACTTTTACTGGATGTCCACTTACTTTATCAAATCTCATCTCCACCACACGGGACAAGTTTGCATCTGTTATAGTTTTGGAGAAAATTGTGGTCATTTCATTTATGCGCGAATGTGTTCAGATTGCTTTTCTATTGCATTTGGCACATGGTGACGATTATCTCGAGAGTGCAAAGCAGCCAAATGAAACTTTTACTGGATTTCCACTTACTTTATCAAATCTCATCTCCACCACACAGGACAAGTTTGCATCTGTTATAGTTTTGGAGAAAATTGTGGTCATTTCATTTATGCGCGAATGTGTTCAGATTGCTATTCTATTGCATTTGGCACATGGTGACGATTATCTCGAGAGTGCAAAGTAGCCAAATGAAACTTTTACTGGATTTCCACTTACTTTATCAAATCTCATCTCCACCACACAGGTCAAGTTTGCATCTGTTATAGTTTTGGAGAAAATTGTGGTCATTTCATTTATGCGCGAATGTGTTCAGATTGCTTTTCTATTGCATTTGGCACATGGTGACGATTATCTCGAGAGTGCAAAGTAGCCAAATGAAACTTTTACTGGATTTCCACTTACTTTATCAAATCTCATCTCCACCACACAGGTCAAGTTTGCATCTGTTATAGTTTTGGAGAAAATTGTGGTCATTTCATTTATTCGCGAATGTGTTCAGATTGCTTTTCTATTGCATTTGGCACATGGTGACGATTATCTCGAGAGTGCAAAGTAGACAAATGAAACTTTTACTGGATTTCCACTTCCTTTATCAAATCTCATCTCCACCACACAGGACAAGTTTGCATCTGTTATAGTTTTGGAGAAAATTGTGGTCATTTCATTTATGCGCGAATGTGTTCAGATTGCTTTTCTATTGCATTTGGCACATGGTGACGATTATCTCGAGAGTGCAAAGTAGCCAAATGAAACTTTTACTGGATTTCCACTTACTTTATCAAATCTCATCTCCACCACACAGGACAAGTTTGCATCTGTTATAGTTTTGGAGAAAATTGTGGTCATTTCATTTATGCGCGAATGTTTTCAGATTGCTTTTCTATTGCATTTGTCACATGGTGACGCTTATCTCGAGAGTGCAAAGTAGCCAAATGAAACTTTTACTGGATTTCCACTTACTTTATCAAATCTTATCTCCACCACACGGGACAAGTTTGCATCTGTTATAGTTTTGGAGAAAATTGTGGTCATTTCATTTATGCGCGAATGTGTTCAGATTGCTTTTCTATTGCATTTGGCACATGGTGACGATTATCTCGAGAGTGCAAAGTAGCCAAATGAAACTTTTACTGGATTTTCACTTACTTTATCAAATCTCATCTCCACCACACAGGACAAGTTTGCATCTGTTATAGTTTTGGAGAAAATTGTGGTCATTTCATTTATGCGCGAATGTGTTCAGATTGCTTTTCTATTGCATTTGGCACATGGTGACGATTATCTCGAGAGTGCAAAGTAGCCAAATGAAACTTTTACTGGATTTCCACTTACTTTATCAAATCTCTTCTCCACCACACAGGACAAGTTTGCATCTGTTATAGTTTTGGAGAAAATTGTGGTCATTTCATTTATGCGCGAATGTGTTCAGATTGCTTTTCTATTGCATTTGGCACATGGTGACGATTATCTCGAGAGTGCAAAGTAGCCAAATGAAACTTTTACTGGATTTCCACTTACTTTATCAAATCTCATCTCCACCACACAGGACAAGTTTGCATCTGTTATAGTTTTGGAGAAAATTGTGGTCATTTCATTTATGCGCGAATGTGTTCAGATTGCTTTTCTATTGCATTTGGCCCATGGTGACGATTATCTCGAGAGTGCAAAGTAGCCAAATGAAACTTTTACTGGATTTCCACTTACTTTATCAAATCTCATCTCCACCACACAGGTCAAGTTTGCATCTGTTATGGTTTTGGAGAAAATTGTGGTCATTTCATTTATGCGCGAATGTGTTCAGATTGCTTTTCTATTGCATTTGGCACATGGTGACGATTATCTCGAGAGTGCAAAGTAGCCAAATGAAACTTTTACTGGATTTCCACTTACTTTATCAAATCTCATCTCCACCACACAGGACAAGTTTGCATCTGTTATAGTTTTGGAGAAAATTGTGGTCATTTCATTTATGCGCGAATGTTTTAAGATTGCTTTTCTATTGCATTTGGCACATGGTGACGATTATCTCGAGAGTGCAAAGTAGCCAAATGAAACTTTTACTGGATTTCTACATACTTTATCAAATCTCATCTCCACCACACAGGACAAGTTTGCATCTGTTATAGTTTTGGAGAAAATTGTGGTCATTTCATTTATGCGCGAATGTGTTCAGATTGCTTTTCTATTGCATTTGGCACATGGTGACGATTATCTCGAGAGTGCAAAGTAGCCAAATGAAACTTTTACTGGATTTCCACTTACTTTATCAAATCTCATCTCCACCACACAGGACAAGTTTGCATCTGTTATAGTTTTGGAGAAAATTGTGGTCATTTCATTTATGCGCGAATGTGCTCAGATTGCTTTTCTATTGCATTTGGCACATGGTGACGATTATCTCGAGAGTGCAAAGTAGCCAAATGAAACTTTTACTGGATTTCCACTTACTTTATCAAATCTCATCTCCACCACACAGGACAAGTTTGCATCTGTTATAGTTTTGGAGAAAATTGTGGTCATTTCATTTATGCGCGAATGTTTTCAGATTGCTTTTCTATTGCATTTGGCACATGGTGACGATTATCTCGAGAGTGCAAAGTAGCCAAATGAAACTTTTACTGGATGTCCACTTACTTTATCAAATCTCATCTCCACCACACGGGACAAGTTTGCATCTGTTATAGTTTTGGAGAAAATTGTGGTCATTTCATTTATGCGCGAATGTGTTCAGATTGCTTTTCTATTGCATTTGGCACATGGTGACGATTATCTCGAGAGTGCAAAGCAGCCAAATGAAACTTTTACTGGATTTCCACTTACTTTATCAAATCTCATCTCCACCACACAGGACAAGTTTGCATCTGTTATAGTTTTGGAGAAAATTGTGGTCATTTCATTTATGCGCGAATGTGTTCAGATTGCTATTCTATTGCATTTGGCACATGGTGACGATTATCTCGAGAGTGCAAAGTAGCCAAATGAAACTTTTACTGGATTTCCACTTACTTTATCAAATCTCATCTCCACCACACAGGTCAAGTTTGCATCTGTTATAGTTTTGGAGAAAATTGTGGTCATTTCATTTATGCGCGAATGTGTTCAGATTGCTTTTCTATTGCATTTGGCACATGGTGACGATTATCTCGAGAGTGCAAAGTAGCCAAATGAAACTTTTACTGGATTTCCACTTACTTTATCAAATCTCATCTCCACCACACAGGTCAAGTTTGCATCTGTTATAGTTTTGGAGAAAATTGTGGTCATTTCATTTATTCGCGAATGTGTTCAGATTGCTTTTCTATTGCATTTGGCACATGGTGACGATTATCTCGAGAGTGCAAAGTAGACAAATGAAACTTTTACTGGATTTCCACTTCCTTTATCAAATCTCATCTCCACCACACAGGACAAGTTTGCATCTGTTATAGTTTTGGAGAAAATTGTGGTCATTTCATTTATGCGCGAATGTGTTCAGATTGCTTTTCTATTGCATTTGGCACATGGTGACGATTATCTCGAGAGTGCAAAGTAGCCAAATGAAACTTTTACTGGATTTCCACTTACTTTATCAAATCTCATCTCCACCACACAGGACAAGTTTGCATCTGTTATAGTTTTGGAGAAAATTGTGGTCATTTCATTTATGCGCGAATGTTTTCAGATTGCTTTTCTATTGCATTTGTCACATGGTGACGCTTATCTCGAGAGTGCAAAGTAGCCAAATGAAACTTTTACTGGATTTCCACTTACTTTATCAAATCTTATCTCCACCACACGGGACAAGTTTGCATCTGTTATAGTTTTGGAGAAAATTGTGGTCATTTCATTTATGCGCGAATGTGTTCAGATTGCTTTTCTATTGCATTTGGCACATGGTGACGATTATCTCGAGAGTGCAAAGTAGCCAAATGAAACTTTTACTGGATTTTCACTTACTTTATCAAATCTCATCTCCACCACACAGGACAAGTTTGCATCTGTTATAGTTTTGGAGAAAATTGTGGTCATTTCATTTATGCGCGAATGTGTTCAGATTGCTTTTCTATTGCATTTGGCACATGGTGACGATTATCTCGAGAGTGCAAAGTAGCCAAATGAAACTTTTACTGGATTTCCACTTACTTTATCAAATCTCTTCTCCACCACACAGGACAAGTTTGCATCTGTTATAGTTTTGGAGAAAATTGTGGTCATTTCATTTATGCGCGAATGTGTTCAGATTGCTTTTCTATTGCATTTGGCACATGGTGACGATTATCTCGAGAGTGCAAAGTAGCCAAATGAAACTTTTACTGGATTTCCACTTACTTTATCAAATCTCATCTCCACCACACAGGACAAGTTTGCATCTGTTATAGTTTTGGAGAAAATTGTGGTCATTTCATTTATGCGCGAATGTGTTCAGATTGCTTTTCTATTGCATTTGGCCCATGGTGACGATTATCTCGAGAGTGCAAAGTAGCCAAATGAAACTTTTACTGGATTTCCACTTACTTTATCAAATCTCATCTCCACCACACAGGACAAGTTTGCATCTGTTATGGTTTTGGAGAAAATTGTGGTCATTTCATTTATGCGCGAATGTGTTCAGATTGCTTTTCTATTGCATTTGGCACATGGTGACGATTATCTCGAGAGTGCAAAGTAGCCAAATGAAACTTTTACTGGATTTCCACTTACTTTATCAAATCTCATCTCCACCACACAGGACAAGTTTGCATCTGTTATAGTTTTGGAGAAAATTGTGGTCATTTCATTTATGCGCGAATGTTTTAAGATTGCTTTTCTATTGCATTTGGCACATGGTGACGATTATCTCGAGAGTGCAAAGTAGCCAAATGAAACTTTTACTGGATTTCTACATACTTTATCAAATCTCATCTCCACCACACAGGACAAGTTTGCATCTGTTATAGTTTTGGAGAAAATTGTGGTCATTTCATTTATGCGCGAATGTGTTCAGATTGCTTTTCTATTGCATTTGGCACATGGTGGCGATTATCTCGAGAGTGCAAAGTAGCCAAATGAAACTTTTACTGGATTTCCACTTACTTTATCAAATCTCATCTCCACCACACAGGACAAGTTTGCATCTGTTATAGTTTTGGAGAAAATTGTGGTCATTTCATTTATGCGCGAATGTGCTCAGATTGCTTTTCTATTGCATTTGGCACATGGTGACGATTATCTCGAGAGTGCAAAGTAGCCAAATGAAACTTTTACTGGATTTCCACTTTATCAAATCTCATCTCCACCACACAGGACAAGTTTGCATCTGTTATAGTTTTGGAGAAAATTGTGGTCATTTCATTTATGCGCGAATGTGTTCAGATTGCTTTTCTATTGCATTTGGCACATGGTGACGATTATCTCGAGAGTGCAAAGTAGCCAAATGAAACTTTTACTGGATTTCCACTTACTTTATCAAATCTCATCTCCACCACACAGGACAAGTTTGCATCTGTTATAGTTTTGGAGAAAATTGTGGTCATTTCATTTATGCGCGAATGTGTTCAGATTGCTTTTCTATTGCATTTGGCACATGGTGACGATTATCTCGAGAGTGCAAAGTAGCCAAATGAAACTTTTACTGGATTTCCACTTACTTTATCAAATCTCATCTCCACCACACAGGACAAGTTTGCATCTGTTATAGTTTTGGAGAAAATTGTGGTCATTTCATTTATGCGCGAATGTGTTCAGATTGCTTTTCTATTGCATTTGGCACATGGTGACGATTATCTCGAGAGTGCAAAGTAGCCAAATGAAACTTTTACTGGATTTCCACTTACTTTATCAAATCTCATCTCCACCACACAGGACAAGTTTGCATCTGTTATAGTTTTGGAGAAAATTGTGGTCATTTCATTTATGCGCGAATGTTTTCAGATTGCTTTTCTATTGCATTTGGCACATGGTGACGATTATCTCGAGAGTGCAAAGTAGCCAAATGAAACTTTTACTGGATGTCCACTTACTTTATCAAATCTCATCTCCACCACACGGGACAAGTTTGCATCTGTTATAGTTTTGGAGAAAATTGTGGTCATTTCATTTATGCGCGAATGTGTTCAGATTGCTTTTCTATTGCATTTGGCACATGGTGACGATTATCTCGAGAGTGCAAAGCAGCCAAATGAAACTTTTACTGGATTTCCACTTACTTTATCAAATCTCATCTCCACCACACAGGACAAGTTTGCATCTGTTATAGTTTTGGAGAAAATTGTGGTCATTTCATTTATGCGCGAATGTGTTCAGATTGCTATTCTATTGCATTTGGCACATGGTGACGATTATCTCGAGAGTGCAAAGTAGCCAAATGAAACTTTTACTGGATTTCCACTTACTTTATCAAATCTCATCTCCACCACACAGGACAAGTTTGCATCTGTTATAGTTTTGGAGAAAATTGTGGTCATTTCATTTATGCGCGAATGTGTTCAGATTGCTTTTCTATTGCATTTGGCACATGGTGACGATTATCTCGAGAGTGCAAAGTAGCCAAATGAAACTTTTACTGGATTTCCACTTACTTTATCAAATCTCATCTCCACCACACAGGACAAGTTTGCATCTGTTATAGTTTTGGAGAAAATTGTGGTCATTTCATTTATGCGCGAATGTGTTCAGATTGCTTTTCTATTGCATTTGGCACATGGCGACGATTATCTCGAGAGTGCAAAGTAGCCAAATGAAACTTTTACTGGATTTCCACTTACTTTATCAAATCTCATCTCCACCACACAGGACAAGTTTGCATCTGTTATAGTTTTGGAGAAAATTGTGGTCATTTCATTTATGCGCGAATGTGTTCAGATTGCTTTTCTATTGCATTTGGCACATGGTGACAATTATCTCGAGAGTGCAAAGTAGCCAAATGAAACTTTTACTGGATTTCCACTTACTTTATCAAATCTCATCTCCACCACACAGGACAAGTTTGCATCTGTTATAGTTTTGGAGAAAATTGTGGTCATTTCATTTATGCGCGAATGTGTTCAGATTGCTTTTCTATTGCATTTGGCACATGGTGACGATTATCTCGAGAGTGCAAAGTAGCCAAATGAAACTTTTACTGGATTTCCACTTACTTTATCAAATCTCATCTCCACCACACAGGATAAGTTTGCATCTGTTATTGTTTTGGAGAAAATTGTGGTCATTTCATTTATGCCCGAATGTTTTCAGATTGCTTTTCTATTGCATTTGGCACATGGTGACGATTATCTCGAGAGTGCAAAGTAGCCAAATGAAACTTTTACTGGATTTCCACTTACTTTATCAAATCTTATCTCCACCACACGGGACAAGTTTGCATCTGTTATAGTTTTGGAGAAAATTGTGGTCATTTCATTTATGCGCGAATGTGTTCAGATTGCTTTTCTATTGCATTTGGCACATGGTGACGATTATCTCGAGAGTGCAAAGTAGCCAAATGAAACTTTTACTGGATTTCCACTTACTTTATCAAATCTCATCTCCACCACACAGGACAAGTTTGCATCTGTTATAGTTTTGGAGAAAATTGTGGTCATTTCATTTATGCGCGAATGTGTTCAGATTGCTTTTCTATTGCATTTGGCACATGGTGACGATTATCTCGAGAGTGCAAAGTAGCCAAATGAAACTTTTACTGGATTTCCACTTACTTTATCAAATCTCATCTCCACCACACAGGACAAGTTTGCATCTGTTATAGTTTTGGAGAAAATTGTGGTCATTTCATTTATGCGCGAATGTGTTCAGATTGCTTTTCTATTGCATTTGGCACATGGTGACGATTATCTCGAGAGTGCAAAGTAGCCAAATGAAACTTTTACTGGATTTCCACTTACTTTATCACATCTCATCTCCACCACACAGGACAAGTTTGCATCTGTTATAGTTTTGGAGAAAATTGTGGTCATTTCATTTATGCGCGAATGTGTTCAGATTGCTTTTCTATTGCATTTGGCACATGGTGACGATTATCTCGAGAGTGCAAAGTAGCCAAATGAAACTTTTACTGGATTTCCACTTACTTTATCAAATCTCATCTCCACCACACAGGACAAGTTTGCATCTGTTATAGTTTTGGAGAAAATTGTGGTCATTTCATTTATGCGCGAATGTGTTCAGATTGCTTTTCTATTGCATTTGGCACATGGTGACGATTATCTCGAGAGTGCAAAGTAGCCAAATGAAACTTTTACTGAATTTCCACTTACTTTATCAAATCTCATCTCCACCACTCAGGACAAGTTTGCATCTGTTATAGTTTTGGAGAAAATTGTGGTCATTTCATTTATGCGCGAATGTGTTCAGATTGCTTTTCTATTGCATTTGGCACATGGTGACGATTATCTCGAGAGTGCAAAGTAGCCAAATGAAACTTTTACTGGATTTCCACTTACTTTATCAAATCTCATCTCCACCACACAGGACAAGTTTGCATCTGTTATAGTTTTGGAGAAAATTGTGGTCATTTCATTTATGCGCGAATGTGTTCAGATTGCTTTTCTATTGCATTTGGCACATGGTGACGATTATCTCGAGAGTGCAAAGTAGACAAATGAAACTTTTACTGGATTTCCACTTACTTTATCAAATCTCATCTCCACCACACAGGACAAGTTTGCATCTGTTATAGTTTTGGAGAAAATTGTGGTCATTTCATTTATGTGCGAATGTGTTCAGATTGCTTTTCTATTGCATTTGGCACATGGTGACGATTATCTCGAGAGTGCAAAGTAGCCAAATGAAACTTTTACTGGATTTCCACTTACTTTATCAAATATCATCTCCACCACACAGGACAAGTTTGCATCTGTTATAGTTTTGGAGAAAATTGTGGTCATTTCATTTATGCGCAAATGTGTTCAGATTGCTTTTCTATTGCATTTGGCACATGGTGACGATTATCTCGAGAGTGCAAAGTAGCCAAATGAAACTTTTACTGGATTTCCATTTACTTTATCAAATCTCATCTCCACCACACAGGACAAGTTTGCATCTGTTATAGTTTTGGAGAAAATTGTGGTCATTTCATTTATGCGCGAATGTGTTCAGATTGCTTTTCTATTGCATTTGGCACATGGTGACGATTATCTCGAAAGTGCAAAGTAGCCAAATGAAACTTTTACTGGATTTCCACTTACTTTATCAAATCTCATCTCCACCACACAGGACAAGTTTGCATCTGTTATAGTTTTGGAGAAAATTGTGGTCATTTCATTTATGCGCGAATGTGTTCAGATTGCTTTTCTATTGCATTTGGCACATGGTGACGATTATCTCGAGAGTGCAAAGTAGCCAAATGAAACTTTTACTGGATTACCACTTACTTTATCAAATCTCATCTCCACCACACAGGACAAGTTTGCATCTGTTAAAGTTTTGGAGAAAATTGTGGTCATTTCATTTATGCGCGAATGTGTTCAGATTGCTTTTCTATTGCATTTGGCACATGGTGACGATTATCTCGAGAGTGCAAAGTAGCCAAATGAAACTTTTACTGGATTTCCACTTACTTTATCAAATCTCATCTCCACCACACAGGACAAGTTTGCATCTGTTATAGTTTTGGAGAAAATTGTGGTCATTTCATTTATGCGCGAATGTGTTCAGATTGCTTTTCTATTGCATTTGGCACATAATGACGATTATCTCGAGAGTGCAAAGTAGCCAAATGAAACTTTTACTGGATTTCCACTTACTTTATCAAATCTCATCTCCACCACACAGGACAAGTTTGCATCTGTTATCGTTTTGGAGAAATTTGTGCTCATTTAATTTATGCGCGAATGTGTTCAGATTGCTTTTCTATTGCAATTGGCACATGGTGACGATTATCTCGAGAGTGCAAAGTAGCCAAATGAAACTTTTACTGGATTTCCTCTTACTTTATCAAATCTCATCTCCACCACACAGGACAAGTTTGCATCTGTTAAAGTTTTGGAGAAAATTGTGCTCATTTCATTTATGCGCGAATGTGTTCAGATTGCTTTTCTATTGCATTTGGCACATGGTGACGATTATCTCGAGAGTGCAAAGTAGCCAAATGAAACTTTTACTGGATTTCCACTTACTTTATCAAATCTCATCTCCACCACACAGGACAAGTTTGCATCTGTTATAGTTTTGGAGAAAATTGTGGTCATTTCATTTATGCGCGAATGTGTTCAGATTGCTTTTCTATTGCATTTGGCACATGGTGACGATTATCTCGAGAGTGCAAAGTAGCCAAATGAAACTTTTACTGGATTTCCACTTACTTTATCAAATCTCATCTCCACCACACAGGACAAGTTTGCATCTGTTATAGTTTTGGAGAAAATGGTGGTCATTTCATTTATGCGCGAATGTGTTCAGATTGCTTTTCTATTGCATTTGGCACATGGTGACGATTATCTCGAGAGTGCAAAGTAGCCAAATGAAACTTTTACTGGATTTCCACTTACTTTATCAAATCTCATCTCCACCACACAGGACAAGTTTGCATCTGTTATAGTTTTGGAGAAAATTGTGGTCATTTCATTTATGCGCGAATGTGTTCAGATTGCTTTTCTATTGCATTTGGCACATGGTGACGATTATCTCGAGAGTGCAAAGTAGCCAAATGAAACTTTTACTGGATTTCCACTTACTTTATCAAATCTCATCTCCACCACACAGGACAAGTTTGCATCTGTTATAGTTTTGGAGAAAATTGTGGTCATTTCATTTATGCGCGAATGTGTTCAGATTGCTTTTCTATTGCATTTGGCACATGGTGACGATTATCTCGAGAGTGCAAAGTAGACATGAAACTTTTACTGGATTTCCACTTACTTTATCAAATCTCATCTCCACCACACAGGACAAGTTTGCATCTGTTATAGTTTTGGAGAAAATTGTGGTCATTTCATTTATGCGCGAATGTGTTCAGATTGCTTTTCTATTGCATTTGGCACATGGTGACGATTATCTCGAGAGTGCAAAGTAGCCAAATGAAACTTTTACTGGATTTCCACTTACTTTATCAAATATCATCTCCACCACACAGGACAAGTTTGCATCTGTTATAGTTTTGGAGAAAATTGTGGTCATTTCATTTATGCGCAAATGTGTTCAGATTGCTTTTCTATTGCATTTGGCACATGGTGACGATTATCTCGAGAGTGCAAAGTAGCCAAATGAAACTTTTACTGGATTTCCATTTACTTTATCAAATCTCATCTCCACCACACAGGACAAGTTTGCATCTGTTATAGTTTTGGAGAAAATTGTGGTCATTTCATTTATGCGCGAATGTGTTCAGATTGCTTTTCTATTGCATTTGGCACATGGTGACGATTATCTCGAAAGTGCAAAGTAGCCAAATGAAACTTTTACTGGATTTCCACTTACTTTATCAAATCTCATCTCCACCACACAGGACAAGTTTGCATCTGTTATAGTTTTGGAGAAAATTGTGGTCATTTCATTTATGCGCGAATGTGTTCAGATTGCTTTTCTATTGCATTTGGCACATGGTGACGATTATCTCGAGAGTGCAAAGTAGCCAAATGAAACTTTTACTGGATTACCACTTACTTTATCAAATCTCATCTCCACCACACAGGACAAGTTTGCATCTGTTAAAGTTTTGGAGAAAATTGTGGTCATTTCATTTATGCGCGAATGTGTTCAGATTGCTTTTCTATTGCATTTGGCACATGGTGACGATTATCTTGAGAGTGCAAAGTAGCCAAATGAAACTTTTACTGGATTTCCACTTACTTTATCAAATCTCATCTCCACCACACAGGACAAGTTTGCATCTGTTACAGTTTTGGAGAAAATTGTGGTCATTTCATTTATGCGCGAATGTGTTCAGATTGCTTTTCTATTGCATTTGGCACATAATGACGATTATCTCGAGAGTGCAAAGTAGCCAAATGAAACTTTTACTGGATTTCCACTTACTTTATCAAATCTCATCTCCACCACACAGGACAAGTTTGCATCTGTTATCGTTTTGGAGAAATTTGTGCTCATTTAATTTATGCGCGAATGTGTTCAGATTGCTTTTCTATTGCAATTGGCACATGGTGACGATTATCTCGAGAGTGCAAAGTAGCCAAATGAAACTTTTACTGGATTTCCTCTTACTTTATCAAATCTCATCTCCACCACACAGGACAAGTTTGCATCTGTTAAAGTTTTGGAGAAAATTGTGCTCATTTCATTTATGCGCGAATGTGTTCAGATTGCTTTTCTATTGCATTTGGCACATGGTGACGATTATCTCGAGAGTGCAAAGTAGCCAAATGAAACTTTTACTGGATTTCCACTTACTTTATCAAATCTCATCTCCACCACACAGGACAAGTTTGCATCTGTTATAGTTTTGGAGAAAATTGTGGTCATTTCATTTATGCGCGAATGTGTTCAGATTGCTTTTCTATTGCATTTGGCACATGGTGACGATTATCTCGAGAGTGCAAAGTAGCCAAATGAAACTTTTACTGGATTTCCACTTACTTTATCAAATCTCATCTCCACCACACAGGACAAGTTTGCATCTGTTATAGTTTTGGAGAAAATGGTGGTCATTTCATTTATGCGCGAATGTGTTCAGATTGCTTTTCTATTGCATTTGGCACATGGTGACGATTATCTCGAGAGTGCAAAGTAGCCAAATGAAACTTTTACTGGATTTCCACTTACTTTATCAAATCTCATCTCCACCACACAGGACAAGTTTGCATCTGTTATAGTTTTGGAGAAAATTGTGGTCATTTCATTTATGCGCGAATGTGTTCAGATTGCTTTTCTATTGCATTTGGCACATGGTGACGATTATCTCGAGAGTGCAAAGTAGCCAAATGAAACTTTTACTGGATTTCCACTTACTTTATCAAATCTCATCTCCACCACACAGGACAAGTTTGCATCTGTTATAGTTTTGGAGAAATTTGTGCTCATTTAATTTATGCGCGAATGTGTTCAGATTGCTTTTCTATTGCATTTGGCACATGGTGACGATTATCTCGAGAGTGCAAAGTAGCCAAATGAAACTTTTACTGGATTTCCTCTTACTTTATCAAATCTCATCTCCACCACACAGGACAAGTTTGCATCTGTTAAAGTTTTGGAGAAAATTGTGGTCATTTTATTTATGCGCGAATGTGTTCAGATTGCTTTTCTATTGCATTTGGCACATGGTGACGATTATCTCGAGAGTGCAAAGTAGCCAAATGAAACTTTTACTGGATTTCCACTTACTTTATCAAATCTCATCTCCACCACACAGGACAAGTTTGCATCTGTTATAGTTTTGGAGAAAATTGTGGTCATTTCATTTATGCGCGAATGTGTTCAGATTGCTTTTCTATTGCATTTGGCACATTGTGACGATTATCTCGAGAGTGCAAAGTAGCCAAATGAAACTTTTACTGGATTTCCACTTACTTTATCAAATCTCATCTCCACCACACAGGACAAGTTTGCATCTGTTATAGTTTTGGAGAAAATGGTGGTCATTTCATTTATGCGCGAATGTGTTCAGATTGCTTTTCTATTGCATTTGGCACATGGTGACGATTATCTCGAGAGTGCAAAGTAGCCAAATGAAACTTTTACTGGATTTCCACTTACTTTATCAAATCTCATCTCCACCACACAGGACAAGTTTGCATCTGTTAGAGTTTTGGAGAAAATTGTGGTCATTTCATTTATGCGCGAATGTGTTCAGATTGCTTTTCTATTGCATTTGGCACATGGTGACGATTATCTCGAGAGTGCAAAGTAGCCAAATGAAACTTTTACTGGATTTCCACTTACTTTATCAAATCTCATCTCCACCACACAGGACAAGTTTGCATCTGTTATAGTTTTGGAGAAAATTGTGGTCATTTCATTTATGCGCGAATGTGTTCAGATTGCTTTTCTATTGCATTTGGCACATGGTGACGATTATCTCGAGAGTGTAAAGTAGCCAAATGAAACTTTTACTGGATTTCCACTTACTTTATCAAATCTCATCTCCACCACACAGGACAAGTTTGCATCTGTTATAGTTTTGGAGAAAATTGTGGTCATTTCATTTATGCGCGAATGTGTTCAGATTGCTTTTCTATTGCATTTGGCACATGGTGACGATTATCTCGAGAGTGCAAAGTAGCCAAATGAAACTTTTACTGGATTTCCACTTACTTTATCAAATCTCATCTCCACCACACAGGACAAGTTTGCGTCTGTTATAGTTTTGGAGAAAATTGTGGTCATTTCATTTATGCGCGAATGTGTTCAGATTGCTTTTCTATTGCATTTGGCACATATTGACGATTATCTCGAGAGTGCAAAGTAGCCAAATGAAACTTTTACTGGATTTCCACTTACTTTATCAAATCTCATCTCCACCACACAGGACAAGTTTGCATCTGTTAAAGTTTTGGAGAAAATTGTGGTCATTTCATTTATGCGCGAATGTGTTCAGATTGCTTTTCTATTGCATTTGGCACATGGTGACGATTATCTCGAGAGTGCAAAGTAGCCAAATGAAACTTTTACTGGATTTCCACTTACTTTATCAAATCTCATCTCCACCACACAGGACAAGTTTGCATCTGTTATAGTTTTGGAGAAAATTGTGGTCATTTCATTTATGCGCGAATGTGTTCAGATTGTTTTTCTATTGCATTTGGCACATGGTGACGATTATCTCAAGAGTGCAAAGTAGCCAAATGAAACTTTTACTGGATTTCCACTTACTTTATTAAATCTCATCTCCACCACACAGGACAAGTTTGCATCTGTTATAGTTTTGGAGAAAATTGTGGTCATTTCATTTATGCGCGATTGTGTTCAGATTGCTTTTCTATTGCATTTGGCACATGGTGACGATTATCTCGAGAGTGCAAAGTAGCCAAATGAAACTTTTACTGGATTTCCACTTACTTTATCAAATCTCATCTCCACCACACAGGACAAGTTTGCATCTGTTAAAGTTTTGGAGAAAATTGTGGTCATTTCATTTATGCGCGAATGTGTTCAGATTGCTTTTCTATTGCATTTGGCACATGGTGACGATTATCTCGAGAGTGCAAAGTAGCCAAATGAAACTTTTACTGGATTTCCACTTACTTTATCAAATCTCATCTCCACCACACAGGACAAGTTTGCATCTGTTATAGTTTTGGAGAAAATTGTGGTCATTTCATTTATGCGCGAATGTGTTCAGATTGTTTTTCTATTGCATTTGGCACATGGTGACGATTATCTCAAGAGTGCAAAGTAGCCAAATGAAACTTTTACTGGATTTCCACTTACTTTATTAAATCTCATCTCCACCACACAGGACAAGTTTGCATCTGTTATAGTTTTGGAGAAAATTGTGGTCATTTCATTTATGCGCGATTGTGTTCAGATTGCTTTTCTATTGCATTTGGCACATGGTGACGATTATCTCGAGAGTGCAAAGTAGCCAAATGAAACTTTTACTGGATTTCCACTTACTTTATCAAATCTCATCTCCACCACACAGGACAAGTTTGCATCTGTTATAGTTTTGGAGAAAATTGTTGTCATTTCATTTATGCGCGAATGTGTTCAGATTGCTTTTCTATTGCATTTGGCACATGGTGACGATTATCTCGAGAGTGCAAAGTAGCCAAATAAAACTTTTACTGGATTTCCACTTACTTTATCAAATCTCATCTCCACCACACAGGACAAGTTTGCATCTGTTATAGTTTTGGAGAAAATTGTGGTCATTTCATTTATGCGCGAATGTGTTCAGATTGCTTTTCTATTGCATTTGGCACATGGTGACGATTATCTCGAGAGTGCAAAGTAGCCAAATGAAACTTTTACTGGATTTCCACTTACTTTATCAAATATCATCTCCACCACACAGGACAAGTTTGCATCTGTTATAGTTTTGAAGAAAATTGTGGTCATTTCATTTATGCGCGAATGTGTTCAGATTGCTTTTTTATTGCATTTGGCACATGGTGACGATTATCTTTAGAGTGCAAAGTAGCCAAATGAAACTTTTACTGGATTTCCACTTACTTTATCAAATCTCATCTCCACCACACAGGACAAGTTTGCATCTGTTATAGTTTTGGAGAAAATTGTGGTCATTTCATTTATGCGCGAATGTGTTCAGATTGCTTTTCTATTGCATTTGGCACATGGTGACGATTATCTCGAGAGTGCAAAGTAGCCAAATGAAACTTTTACTGGATTTCCACTTACTTTATCAAATCTCATCTCCACCACACAGGACAAGTTTGCATCTGTTATAGTTTTGGAGAAAATTGTGGTCATTTCATTTATGCGCGAATGTGTTCAGATTGCTTTTCTATTGCATTTGGCACATGGTGACGATTATCTCGAGAGTGCAAAGTAGCCAAATGAAACTTTTACTGGATTTCCACTTACTTTATCAAATCTCATCTCCACCACACAGGACAAGTTTGCATCTGTTATAGTTTTGGAGAAAATTGTGGTCATTTCATTTATGCGCGAATGTGTTCAGATTGCTTTTCTATTGCATTTGGCACATGGTGACGATTATCTCGAGAGTGCAAAGTAGCCAAATGAAACTTTTACTGGATTTCCACTTACTTTATCAAATCTCATCTCCACCACACAGGACAAGTTTGCATCTGTTATAGTTTTGGAGAAAATTGTGGTCATTTCATTTATGCGCGAATGTGTTCAGATTGCTTTTCTATTGCATTTGGCACATAGTGACGATTATCTCGAGAGTGCAAAGTAGCCAAATGAAACTTTTACTGGATTTCCACTTACTTTATCAAATCTCATCTCCACCACACAGGACAAGTTTGCATCTGTTAAAGTTTTGGAGAAAATTGTGGTCATTTCATTTATGCGCGAATGTGTTCAGATTGGTTTTCTATTGCATTTGGCACATGGTGACGATTATCTCGAGAGTGCAAAGTAGCCAAATGAAACTTTTACTGGATTTCCACTTACTTTATCAAATCTCATCTCCACCACACAGGACAAGTTTGCATCTGTTATAGTTTTGGAAAAAAATTGTGGTCATTTCATTTATGCGCGAATGTGTTCAGATTGTTTTTCTATTGCATTTGGCACATGGTGACGATTATCTCAAGAGTGCAAAGTAGCCAAATGAAACTTTTACTGGATTTCCACTTACTTTATTAAATCTCATCTCCACCACACAGGACAAGTTTGCATCTGTTATAGTTTTGGAGAAAATTGTGGTCATTTCATTTATGCGCGATTGTGTTCAGATTGCTTTTCTATTGCATTTGGCACATGGTGACGATTATCTCGAGAGTGCAAAGTAGCCAAATGAAACTTTTACTGGATTTCCACTTACTTTATCAAATCTCATCTCCACCACACAGGACAAGTTTGCATCTGTTATAGTTTTGGAGAAAATTGTTGTCATTTCATTTATGCGTGAATGTGTTCAGATTGCTTTTCTATTGCATTTGGCACATGGTGACGATTATCTCGAGAGTGCAAAGTAGCCAAATGAAACTTTTACTGGATTTCCACTTACTTTATCAAATCTCATCTCCACCACACAGGACAAGTTTGCATCTGTTATAGTTTTGGAGAAAATTGTGGTCATTTCATTTATGCGCGAATGTGTTCAGATTGCTTTTCTATTGCATTTGGCACATGGTGACGATTATCTCGAGAGTGCAAAGTAGCCAAATGAAACTTTTACTGGATTTCCACTTACTTTATCAAATCTCATCTCCACCACACAGGACAAGTTTGCATCTGTTATAGTTTTGGAGAAAATTGTGGTCATTTCATTTATGCGCGAATGTGTTCAGATTGCTTTTCTATTGCATTTGGCACATGGTGACGATTATCTCAAGAGTGCAAAGTAGCCAAATGAAACTTTTACTGGATTTCCACTCACTTTATCAAATCTCATCTCCACAACACAGGACAAGTTTGCATCTGTTATAGTTTTGGAGAAAATTGTGGTCATTTCATTTATGCGCGAATGTGATCAGATTGCTTTTCTATTGCATTTGGCACATGGTGACGATTATCTCGAGAGTGCAAAGTAGCCAAATGAAACTTTTACTGGATTTCCACTTACTTTATCAAATCTCATCTCCACCACACAGGACAAGTTTGCATCTGTTATAGTTTTGGAGAAAATTGTGGTCATTTCATTTATGCGCGAATGTGATCAGATTGCTTTTCTATTGCATTTGGCACATGGTGACGATTATCTCGAGAGTGCAAAGTAGCCAAATGAAACTTTTACTGGATTTCCACTTACTTTATCAAATCTCATCTCCACCACACAGGACAAGTTTGCATCTGTTATAGTTTTGGAGAAAATTGTGGTCATTTCATTTATGCGCGAATGTGTTCAGATTGCTTTTCTATTGCATTTGGCACATAATGACGATTATCTCGAGAGTGCAAAGTAGCCAAATGAAACTTTTACTGGATTTCCACTTACTTTATCAAATCTCATATCCAACACACAGGACAAGTTTGCATCTGTTATAGTTTTGGAGAAAATTGTGGTCATTTCATTTATGCGCGAATGTGATCAGATTGCTTTTCTATTGCATTTGGCACATGGTGACGATTATCTCGAGAGTGCAAAGTAGCCAAATGAAACTTTTACTGGATTTCCACTTACTTTATCAAATCTCATCTCCACCACACAGGACAAGTTTGCATCTGTTATAGTTTTGGAGAAAATTGTGGTCATTTCATTTATGCGCGAATGTGTTCAGATTGCTTTTCTATTGCATTTGGCACATGGTGACGATTATCTCGAGAGTGCAAAGTAGCCAAATGAAACTTTTACTGGATTTCCACTTACTTTATCAAATCTCATCTCCACCACACAGGACAAGTTTGCATCTGTTATAGCTTTGGAGAAAATTGTGGTCATTTCATTTATGCGCGAATGTGTTCAGATTGCTTTTTTATTGCATTTGGCACATGGTGACGATTATCTCGAGAGTGCAAAGTAGCCAAATGAAACTTTTACTGGATTTCCACTTACTTTATCAAATCTCATCTCCACCACACAGGACAAGTTTGCATCTGTTATAGTTTTGGAGAAAATTGTGGTCATTTCATTTATGCGCGAATGTGTTCAGATTGCTTTTCTATTGCATTTGGCACATGGTGACGATTATCTCGAGAGTGCAAAGTAGCCAAATGAAACTTTTACTGGATTTCCACTTACTTTATCAAATCTCATCTCCACCACACAGGACAAGTTTGCATCTGTTATAGTTTTGGAGAAAATTGTGGTCATTTCATTTATGCGCGAATGTGTTCAGATTGATTTTCTATTGCATTTGGCACATGGTGACGATTATCTCGAGAGTGCAAAGTAGCCAAATGAAACTTTTACTGGATTTCCACTTACTTTATCAAATCTCATCTCCACCACACAGGACAAGTTTGCATCTGTTATCGTTTTGGAGAAAATTGTGGTCATTTCATTTATGCGCGAATGTGTTCAGATTGCTTTTCTATTGCATTTGGCACATGGTGACAATTATCTCAAGAGTGCAAAGTAGCCAAATGAAACTTTTACTGGATTTCCACTTACTTTATCAAATCTCATCTCCACAACACAGGACAAGTTTGCATCTGTTATAGTTTTGGAGAAAATTGTGGTCATTTCATTTATGCGCGAATGTGATCAGATTGCTTTTCTATTGCATTTGGCACATGGTGACGATTATCTCGAGAGTGCAAAGTAGCCAAATGAAACTTTTACTGGATTTCCACTTACTTTATCAAATCTCATCTCCACCACACAGGACATGTTTGCATCTGTTAAAGTTTTGGAGAAAATTGTGGTCATTTCATTTATGCGCGAATGTGTTCAGATTGCTTTTCTATTGCATTTGGCACATGGTGACGATTATCTCGAGAGTGCAAAGTAGCCAAATGAAACTTTTACTGGATTTCCACTTACTTTATCAAATCTCATCTCCACCACACAGGACAAGTTTGCATCTGTTATAGTTTTGGAGAAAATTGTGGTCATTTCACTTATGCGCGAATGTGTTCAGATTGCTTTTCTATTGCATTTGGCACAAGGTGACGATTATCTCGAGAGTGCAAAGTAGCCAAATGAAACTTTTACTGGATTTCCACTTACTTTATCAAATCTCATCTCCACCACACAGGACAAGTTTGCATCTGTTATAGTTTTGGAGAAAATTGTGGTCATTTCATTTATGCGCGAATGTGTTCAGATTGCTTTTCTATTGCATTTGGCACATGGTGACGATTATCTCAAGAGTGCAAAGTAGCCAAATGAAACTTTTACTGGATTTCCACTTACTTTATTAAATCTCATCTCCAACACACAGGACAAGTTTGCATCTGTTATAGTTTTGGAGAAAATTGTGGTCATTTCATTTATGCGCGATTGTGTTCAGATTGCTTTTCTATTGCATTTGGCACATGGTGACGATTATCTCGAGAGTGCAAAGTAGCCAAATGAAACTTTTACTGGATTTCCACTTACTTTATCAAATCTCATCTCCACCACACAGGACAAGTTTGCATCTGTTATAGTTTTGGAGAAAATTGTGGTCATTTCATTTATGCGCGAATGTGTTCAGATTGCTTTTCTATTGCATTTGGCACATGGTGACGATTATCTCGAGAGTGCAAAGTAGCCAAATGAAACTTTTACTGGATTTCCACTTACTTTATCAAATCTCATCTCCACCACACAGGACAAGTTTGCATCTGTTATAGTTTTGGAGAAAATTGTGGTCATTTCATTTATGCGCGAATGTGTTCAGATTGCTTTTCTATTGCATTTGGCACATGGTGACGATTATCTCGAGAGTGCAAAGTAGCCAAATGAAACTTTTACTGGATTTCCACTTACTTTATCAAATCTCATCTCCACCACACAGGACAAGTTTGCATCTGTTATAGTTTTGGAGAAAATTGTGGTCATTTCATTTATGCGCGAATGTGTTCAGATTGCTTTTCTATTGCATTTGGCACATGGTGACGATTATCTCAAGAGTGCAAAGTAGCCAAATGAAACTTTTACTGGATTTCCACTCACTTTATCAAATCTCATCTCCACAACACAGGACATGTTTGCATCTGTTATAGTTTTGGAGAAAATTGTGGTCATTTCATTTATGCGCGAATGTGATCAGATTGCTTTTCTATTGCATTTGGCACATGGTGACGATTATCTCGAGAGTGCAAAGTAGCCAAATGAAACTTTTACTGGATTTCCACTTACTTTATCAAATCTCATCTCCACCACACAGGACAAGTTTGCATCTGTTATAGTTTTGGAGAAAATTGTGGTCATTTCATTTATGCGCGAATGTGTTCAGATTGCTTTTCTATTGCATTTGGCACATGGTGACGATTATCTCGAGAGTGTAAAGTAGCCAAATGAAACTTTTACTGGATTTCCACTTACTTTATCAAATCTCATCTCCACCACACAGGACAAGTTTGCATCTGTTATAGCTTTGGAGAAAATTGTGGTCATTTCATTTATGCGCGAATGTGTTCAGATTGCTTTTTTATTGCATTTGGCACATGGTGACGATTATCTCGAGAGTGCAAAGTAGCCAAATGAAACTTTTACTGGATTTCCACTTACTTTATCAAATCTCATCTCCACCACACAGGACAAGTTTGCATCTGTTATAGTTTTGGAGAAAATTGTGGTCATTTCATTTATGCGCGAATGTGTTCAGATTGCTTTTCTATTGCATTTGGCACATGGTGACGATTATCTCGAGAGTGCAAAGTAGCCAAATGAAACTTTTACTGGATTTCCACTTACTTTATCAAATCTCATCTCCACCACACAGGACAAGTTTGCATCTGTTATAGCTTTGGAGAAAATTGTGGTCATTTCATTTATGCGCGAATGTGTTCAGATTGCTTTTTTATTGCATTTGGCACATGGTGACGATTATCTCGAGAGTGCAAAGTAGCCAAATAAAACTTTTACTGGATTTCCACTTACTTTATCAAATCTCATCTCCACCACACAGGACAAGTTTGCATCTGTTATAGTTTTGGAGAAAATTGTGGTCATTTCATTTATGCGCGAATGTGTTCAGATTGCTTTTCTATTGCATTTGGCACATGGTGACGATTATCTCGAGAGTGCAAAGTAGCCAAATGAAACTTTTACTGGATTTCCACTTACTTTATCAAATCTCATCTCCACCACACAGGACAAGTTTGCATCTGTTATAGTTTTGGAGAAAATTGTGGTCATTTCATTTATGCGCGAATGTGTTCAGATTGATTTTCTATTGCATTTGGCACATGGTGACGATTATCTCGAGAGTGCAAAGTAGCCAAATGAAACTTTTACTGGATTTCCACTTACTTTATCAAATCTCATCTCCACCACACAGGACAAGTTTGCATCTGTTATAGTTTTGGAGAAAATTGTGGTCATTTCATTTATGCGCGAATGTGTTCAGATTGCTTTTCTATTGCATTTGGCACATGGTGACAATTATCTCAAGAGTGCAAAGTAGCCAAATGAAACTTTTACTGGATTTCCACTTACTTTATCAAATCTCATCTCCACAACACAGGACAAGTTTGCATCTGTTATAGTTTTGGAGAAAATTGTGGTCATTTCATTTATGCGCGAATGTGATCAGATTGCTTTTCTATTGCATTTGGCACATGGTGACGATTATCTCGAGAGTGCAAAGTAGCCAAATGAAACTTTTACTGGATTTCCACTTACTTTATCAAATCTCATCTCCACCACACAGGACATGTTTGCATCTGTTAAAGTTTTGGAGAAAATTGTGTTCATTTCATTTATGCGCGAATGTGTTCAGATTGCTTTTCTATTGCATTTGGCACATGGTGACGATTATCTCGAGAGTGCAAAGTAGCCAAATGAAACTTTTACTGGATTTCCACTTACTTTATCAAATCTCATCTCCACCACACAGGACAAGTTTGCATCTGTTATAGTTTTGGAGAAAATTGTGGTCATTTCACTTATGCGCGAATGTGTTCAGATTGCTTTTCTATTGCATTTGGCACAAGGTGACGATTATCTCGAGAGTGCAAAGTAGCCAAATGAAACTTTTACTGGATTTCCACTTACTTTATCAAATCTCATCTCCACCACACAGGACAAGTTTGCATCTGTTATAGTTTTGGAGAAAATTGTGGTCATTTCATTTATGCGCGAATGTGTTCAGATTGCTTTTCTATTGCATTTGGCACATGGTGACGATTATCTCAAGAGTGCAAAGTAGCCAAATGAAACTTTTACTGGATTTCCACTTACTTTATTAAATCTCATCTCCACCACACAGGACAAGTTTGCATCTGTTATAGTTTTGGAGAAAATTGTGGTCATTTCATTTATGCGCGATTGTGTTCAGATTGCTTTTCTATTGCATTTGGCACATGGTGACGATTATCTCGAGAGTGCAAAGTAGCCAAATGAAACTTTTACTGGATTTCCACTTACTTTATCAAATCTCATCTCCACCACACAGGACAAGTTTGCATCTGTTATAGTTTTGGAGAAAATTGTGGTCATTTCATTTATGCGCGAATGTGTTCAGATTGCTTTTCTATTGCATTTGGCACATGGTGACGATTATCTCGAGAGTGCAAAGTAGCCAAATGAAACTTTTACTGGATTTCCACTTACTTTATCAAATCTCATCTCCACCACACAGGACAAGTTTGCATCTGTTATAGTTTTGGAGAAAATTGTGGTCATTTCATTTATGCGCGAATGTGTTCAGATTGCTTTTCTATTGCATTTGGCACATGGTGACGATTATCTCGAGAGTGCAAAGTAGCCAAATGAAACTTTTACTGGATTTCCACTTACTTTATCAAATCTCATCTCCACCACACAGGACAAGTTTGCATCTGTTATAGATTTGGAGAAAATTGTGGTCATTTCATTTATGCGCGAATGTGTTCAGATTGCTTTTCTATTGCATTTGGCACATGGTGACGATTATCTCAAGAGTGCAAAGTAGCCAAATGAAACTTTTACTGGATTTCCACTCACTTTATCAAATCTCATCTCCACAACACAGGACATGTTTGCATCTGTTATAGTTTTGGAGAAAATTGTGGTCATTTCATTTATGCGCGAATGTGATCAGATTGCTTTTCTATTGCATTTGGCACATGGTGACGATTATCTCGAGAGTGCAAAGTAGCCAAATGAAACTTTTACTGGATTTCCACTTACTTTATCAAATCTCATCTCCACCACACAGGACAAGTTTGCATCTGTTATAGTTTTGGAGAAAATTGTGGTCATTTCATTTATGCGCGAATGTGTTCAGATTGCTTTTCTATTGCATTTGGCACATGGTGACGATTATCTCGAGAGTGTAAAGTAGCCAAATGAAACTTTTACTGGATTTCCACTTACTTTATCAAATCTCATCTCCACCACACAGGACAAGTTTGCATCTGTTATAGCTTTGGAGAAAATTGTGGTCATTTCATTTATGCGCGAATGTGTTCAGATTGCTTTTTTATTGCATTTGGCACATGGTGACGATTATCTCGAGAGTGCAAAGTAGCCAAATGAAACTTTTACTGGATTTCCACTTACTTTATCAAATCTCATCTCCACCACACAGGACAAGTTTGCATCTGTTATAGTTTTGGAGAAAATTGTGGTCATTTCATTTATGCGCGAATGTGTTCAGATTGCTTTTCTATTGCATTTGGCACATGGTGACGATTATCTCGAGAGTGCAAAGTAGCCAAATGAAACTTTTACTGGATTTCCACTTACTTTATCAAATCTCATCTCCACCACACAGGACAAGTTTGCATCTGTTATAGTTTTGGAGAAAATTGTGGTCATTTCATTTATTCGCGAATGTGTTCAGATTGCTTTTCTATTGCATTTGGCACATGGTGACGATTATCTCAAGAGTGCAAAGTAGCCAAATGAAACTTTTACTGGATTTCCACTCACTTTATCAAATCTCATCTCCACAACACAGGACATGTTTGCATCTGTTATAGTTTTGGAGAAAATTGTGGTCATTTCATTTATGCGCGAATGTGATCAGATTGCTTTTCTATTGCATTTGGCACATGGTGACGATTATCTCGAGAGTGCAAAGTAGCCAAATGAAACTTTTACTGGATTTCCACTTACTTTATCAAATCTCATCTCCACCACACAGGACAAGTTTGCATCTGTTATAGTTTTGGAGAAAATTGTGGTCATTTCATTTATGCGCGAATGTGTTCAGATTGCTTTTCTATTGCATTTGGCACATGGTGACGATTATCTCGAGAGTGTAAAGTAGCCAAATGAAACTTTTACTGGATTTCCACTTACTTTATCAAATCTCATCTCCACCACACAGGACAAGTTTGCATCTGTTATAGCTTTGGAGAAAATTGTGGTCATTTCATTTATGCGCGAATGTGTTCAGATTGCTTTTTTATTGCATTTGGCACATGGTGACGATTATCTCGAGAGTGCAAAGTAGCCAAATGAAACTTTTACTGGATTTCCACTTACTTTATCAAATCTCATCTCCACCACACAGGACAAGTTTGCATCTGTTATAGTTTTGGAGAAAATTGTGGTCATTTCATTTATGCGCGAATGTGTTCAGATTGCTTTTCTATTGCATTTGGCACATGGTGACGATTATCTCGAGAGTGCAAAGTAGCCAAATGAAACTTTTACTGGATTTCCACTTACTTTATCAAATCTCATCTCCACCACACAGGACAAGTTTGCATCTGTTATAGCTTTGGAGAAAATTGTGGTCATTTCATTTATGCGCGAATGTGTTCAGATTGCTTTTTTATTGCATTTGGCACATGGTGACGATTATCTCGAGAGTGCAAAGTAGCCAAATGAAACTTTTACTGGATTTCCACTTACTTTATCAAATCTCATCTCCACCACACAGGACAAGTTTGCATCTGTTATAGTTTTGGAGAAAATTGTGGTCATTTCATTTATGCGCGAATGTGTTCAGATTGCTTTTCTATTGCATTTGGCACATGGTGACGATTATCTCGAGAGTGCAAAGTAGCCAAATGAAACTTTTACTGGATTTCCACTTACTTTATCAAATCTCATCTCCACCACACAGGACAAGTTTGCATCTGTTATAGTTTTGGAGAAAATTGTGGTCATTTCATTTATGCGCGAATGTGTTCAGATTGCTTTTCTATTGCATTTGGCACATGGTGACGATTATCTCGAGAGTGCAAAGTAGCCAAATGAAACTTTTACTGGATTTCCACTTACTTTATCAAATCTCATCTCCACCACACAGGACAAGTTTGCATCTGTTATAGTTTTGGAGAAAATTGTGGTCATTTCATTTATGCGCGAATGTGTTCAGATTGCTTTTCTATTGCATTTGGCACATGGTGACAATTATCTCAAGAGTGCAAAGTAGCCAAATGAAACTTTTACTGGATTTCCACTTACTTTATCAAATCTCATCTCCACAACACAGGACAAGTTTGCATCTGTTATAGTTTTGGAGAAAATTGTGGTCATTTCATTTATGCGCGAATGTGATCAGATTGCTTTTCTATTGCATTTGGCACATGGTGACGATTATCTCGAGAGTGCAAAGTAGCCAAATGAAACTTTTACTGGATTTCCACTTACTTTATCAAATCTCATCTCCACCACACAGGACATGTTTGCATCTGTTAAAGTTTTGGATAAAATTGGGGTCATTTCATTTATGCGCGAATGTGTTCAGATTGCTTTTCTATTGCATTTGGCACATGGTGACGATTATCTCGAGAGTGCAAAGTAGCCAAATGAAACTTTTACTGGATTTCCACTTACTTTATCAAATCTCATCTCCACCACACAGGACAAGTTTGCATCTGTTATAGTTTTGGAGAAAATTGTGGTCATTTCACTTATGCGCGAATGTGTTCAGATTGCTTTTCTATTGCATTTGGCACAAGGTGACGATTATCTCGAGAGTGCAAAGTAGCCAAATAAAACTTTTACTGGATTTCCACTTACTTTATCAAATCTCATCTCCACCACACAGGACAAGTTTGCATCTGTTATAGTTTTGGAGAAAATTGTGGTCATTTAATTTATGCGCGAATGTGTTCAGATTGCTTTTCTATTGCATTTGGCACATGGTGACGATTATCTCAAGAGTGCAAAGTAGCCAAATGAAACTTTTACTGGATTTCCACTTACTTTATTAAATCTCATCTCCACCACACAGGACAAGTTTGCATCTGTTATAGTTTTGGAGAAAATTGTGGTCATTTCATTTATGCGCGATTGTGTTCAGATTGCTTTTCTATTGCATTTGGCACATGGTGACGATTATCTCGAGAGTGCAAAGTAGCCAAATGAAACTTTTACTGGATTTCCACTTACTTTATCAAATCTCATCTCCACCACACAGGACAAGTTTGCATCTGTTATAGTTTTGGAGAAAATTGTGGTCATTTCATTTATGCGCGAATGTGTTCAGATTGCTTTTCTATTGCATTTGGCACATGGTGACGATTATCTCGAGAGTGCAAAGTAGCCAAATGAAACTTTTACTGGATTTCCACTTACTTTATCAAATCTCATCTCCACCACACAGGACAAGTTTGCATCTGTTATAGTTTTGGAGAAAATTGTGGTCATTTCATTTATGCGCGAATGTGTTCAGATTGCTTTTCTATTGCATTTGGCACATGGTGACGATTATCTCGAGAGTGCAAAGTAGCCAAATGAAACTTTTACTGGATTTCCACTTACTTTATCAAATCTCATCTCCACCACACAGGACAAGTTTGCATCTGTTATAGTTTTGGAGAAAATTGTGGTCATTTCATTTATGCGCGAATGTGTTCAGATTGCTTTTCTATTGCATTTGGCACATGGTGACAATTATCTCAAGAGTGCAAAGTAGCCAAATGAAACTTTTACTGGATTTCCACTTACTTTATCAAATCTCATCTCCACAACACAGGACAAGTTTGCATCTGTTATAGTTTTGGAGAAAATTGTGGTCATTTCATTTATGCGCGAATGTGATCAGATTGCTTTTCTATTGCATTTGGCACATGGTGACGATTATCTCGAGAGTGCAAAGTAGCCAAATGAAACTTTTACTGGATTTCCACTTACTTTATCAAATCTCATCTCCACCACACAGGACATGTTTGCATCTGTTAAAGTTTTGGAGAAAATTGTGGTCATTTCATTTATGCGCGAATGTGTTCAGATTGCTTTTCTATTGCATTTGGCACATGGTGACGATTATCTCGAGAGTGCAAAGTAGCCAAATGAAACTTTTACTGGATTTCCACTTACTTTATCAAATCTCATCTCCACCACACAGGACAAGTTTGCATCTGTTATAGTTTTGGAGAAAATTGTGGTCATTTCACTTATGCGCGAATGTGTTCAGATTGCTTTTCTATTGCATTTGGCACAAGGTGACGATTATCTCGAGAGTGCAAAGTAGCCAAATGAAACTTTTACTGGATTTCCACTTACTTTATCAAATCTCATCTCCACCACACAGGACAAGTTTGCATCTGTTATAGTTTTGGAGAAAATTGTGGTCATTTAATTTATGCGCGAATGTGTTCAGATTGCTTTTCTATTGCATTTGGCACATGGTGACGATTATCTCAAGAGTGCAAAGTAGCCAAATGAAACTTTTACTGGATTTCCACTTACTTTATTAAATCTCATCTCCACCACACAGGACAAGTTTGCATCTGTTATAGTTTTGGAGAAAATTGTGGTCATTTCATTTATGCGCGATTGTGTTCAGATTGCTTTTCTATTGCATTTGGCACATGGTGACGATTATCTCGAGAGTGCAAAGTAGCCAAATGAAACTTTTACTGGATTTCCACTTACTTTATCAAATCTCATCTCCACCACACAGGACAAGTTTGCATCTGTTATAGTTTTGGAGAAAATTGTGGTCATTTCATTTATGCGCGAATGTGTTCAGATTGCTTTTCTATTGCATTTGGCACATGGTGACGATTATCTCGAGAGTGCAAAGTAGCCAAATGAAACTTTTACTGGATTTCCACTTACTTTATCAAATCTCATCTCCACCACACAGGACAAGTTTGCATCTGTTATAGTTTTGGAGAAAATTGTGGTCATTTCATTTATGCGCGAATGTGTTCAGATTGCTTTTCTATTGCATTTGGCACATGGTGACGATTATCTCGAGAGTGCAAAGTAGCCAAATGAAACTTTTACTGGATTTCCACTTACTTTATCAAATCTCATCTCCACCACACAGGACAAGTTTGCATCTGTTATAGTTTTGGAGAAAATTGTGGTCATTTCATTTATGCGCGAATGTGTTCAGATTGCTTTTCTATTGCATTTGGCACATGGTGACAATTATCTCAAGAGTGCAAAGTAGCCAAATGAAACTTTTACTGGATTTCCACTTACTTTATCAAATCTCATCTCCACAACACAGGACAAGTTTGCATCTGTTATAGTTTTGGAGAAAATTGTGGTCATTTCATTTATGCGCGAATGTGATCAGATTGCTTTTCTATTGCATTTGGCACATGGTGACGATTATCTCGAGAGTGCAAAGTAGCCAAATGAAACTTTTACTGGATTTCCACTTACTTTATCAAATCTCATCTCCACCACACAGGACATGTTTGCATCTGTTAAAGTTTTGGAGAAAATTGTGGTCATTTCATTTATGCGCGAATGTGTTCAGATTGCTTTTCTATTGCATTTGGCACATGGTGACGATTATCTCGAGAGTGCAAAGTAGCCAAATGAAACTTTTACTGGATTTCCACTTACTTTATCAAATCTCATCTCCACCACACAGGACAAGTTTGCATCTGTTATAGTTTTGGAGAAAATTGTGGTCATTTCACTTATGCGCGAATGTGTTCAGATGGCTTTTCTATTGCATTTGGCACAAGGTGACGATTATCTCGAGAGTGCAAAGTAGCCAAATGAAACTTTTACTGGATTTCCACTTACTTTATCAAATCTCATCTCCACCACACAGGACAAGTTTGCATCTGTTATAGTTTTGGAGAAAATTGTGGTCATTTAATTTATGCGCGAATGTGTTCAGATTGCTTTTCTATTGCATTTGGCACATGGTGACGATTATCTCAAGAGTGCAAAGTAGCCAAATGAAACTTTTACTGGATTTCCACTTACTTTATTAAATCTCATCTCCACCACACAGGACAAGTTTGCATCTGTTATAGTTTTGGAGAAAATTGTGGTCATTTCATTTATGCGCGATTGTGTTCAGATTGCTTTTCTATTGCATTTGGCACATGGTGACGATTATCTCGAGAGTGCAAAGTAGCCAAATGAAACTTTTACTGGATTTCCACTTACTTTATCAAATCTCATCTCCACCACACAGGACAAGTTTGCATCTGTTATAGTTTTGGAGAAAATTGTGGTCATTTCATTTATGCGCGAATGTGTTCAGATTGCTTTTCTATTGCATTTGGCACATGGTGACGATTATCTCGAGAGTGCAAAGTAGCCAAATGAAACTTTTACTGGATTTCCACTTACTTTATCAAATCTCATCTCCACCACACAGGACAAGTTTGCATCTGTTATAGTTTTGGAGAAAATTGTGGTCATTTCATTTATGCGCGAATGTGTTCAGATTGCTTTTCTATTGCATTTGGCACATGGTGACGATTATCTCGAGAGTGCAAAGTAGCCAAATGAAACTTTTACTGGATTTCCACTTACTTTATCAAATCTCATCTCCACCACACAGGACAAGTTTGCATCTGTTATAGTTTTGGAGAAAATTGTGGTCATTTCATTTATGCGCGAATGTGTTCAGATTGCTTTTCTATTGCATTTGGCACATGGTGACAATTATCTCAAGAGTGCAAAGTAGCCAAATGAAACTTTTACTGGATTTCCACTTACTTTATCAAATCTCATCTCCACAACACAGGACAAGTTTGCATCTGTTATAGTTTTGGAGAAAATTGTGGTCATTTCATTTATGCGCGAATGTGATCAGATTGCTTTTCTATTGCATTTGGCACATGGTGACGATTATCTCGAGAGTGCAAAGTAGCCAAATGAAACTTTTACTGGATTTCCACTTACTTTATCAAATCTCATCTCCACCACACAGGACATGTTTGCATCTGTTAAAGTTTTGGAGAAAATTGTGGTCATTTCATTTATGCGCGAATGTGTTCAGATTGCTTTTCTATTGCATTTGGCACATGGTGACGATTATCTCGAGAGTGCAAAGTAGCCAAATGAAACTTTTACTGGATTTCCACTTACTTTATCAAATCTCATCTCCACCACACAGGACAAGTTTGCATCTGTTATAGTTTTGGAGAAAATTGTGGTCATTTCACTTATGCGCGAATGTGTTCAGATTGCTTTTCTATTGCATTTGGCACAAGGTGACGATTATCTCGAGAGTGCAAAGTAGCCAAATGAAACTTTTACTGGATTTCCACTTACTTTATCAAATCTCATCTCCACCACACAGGACAAGTTTGCATCTGTTATAGTTTTGGAGAAAATTGTGGTCATTTCATTTATGCGCGAATGTGTTCAGATTGCTTTTCTATTGCATTTGGCACATGGTGACGATTATCTCAAGAGTGCAAAGTAGCCAAATGAAACTTTTACTGGATTTCCACTTACTTTATTAAATCTCATCTCCACCACACAGGACAAGTTTGCATCTGTTATAGTTTTGGAGAATATTGTGGTCATTTCATTTATGCGCGATTGTGTTCAGATTGCTTTTCTATTGCATTTGGCACATGGTGACGATTATCTCGAGAGTGCAAAGTAGCCAAATGAAACTTTTACTGGATTTCCACTTACTTTATCAAATCTCAGTTCCACCACACAGGACAAGTTTGCATCTGTTATAGTTTTGGAGAAAATTGTGGTCATTTCATTTATGCGCGAATGTGTTCAGATTGCTTTTCTATTGCATTTGGCACATGGTGACGATTATCTCGAGAGTGCAAAGTAGCCAAATGAAACTTTTACTGGATTTCCACTTACTTTATCAAATCTCATCTCCACCACACAGGACAAGTTTGCATCTGTTATAGTTTTGGAGAAAATTGTGGTCATTTCATTTATGCGCGAATGTGTTCAGATTGCTTTTCTATTGCATTTGGCACATGGTGACGATTATCTCGAGAGTGCAAAGTAGCCAAATGAAACTTTTACTGGATTTCCACTTACTTTATCAAATCTCATCTCCACCACACAGGACAAGTTTGCATCTGTTATAGTTTTGGAGAAAATTGTGGTCATTTCATTTATGCGCGAATGTGTTCAGATTGCTTTTCTATTGCATTTGGCACATGGTGACGATTATCTCGAGAGTGCAAAGTAGCCAAATGAAACTTTTACTGGATTTCCACTTACTTTATCAAATCTCATCTCCACCACACAGGACAAGTTTGCATCTGTTATAGTTTTGGAGAAAATTGTGGTCATTTCATTTATGCGCGAATGTGTTCAGATTGCTTTTCTATTGCATTTGGCACATGGTGACGATTATCTCGAGAGTGCAAAGTAGCCAAATGAAACTTTTACTGGATTTCCACTTACTTTATCAAATCTCATCTCCACCACACAGGACAAGTTTGCATCTGTTATAGTTTTGGAGAAAATTGTGGTCATTTCATTTATGCGCGAATGTGTTCAGATTGCTTTTCTATTGCATTTGGCACATGGTGACGATTATCTCGAGAGTGCAAAGTAGCCAAATGAAACTTTTACTGGATTTCCACTTACTTTATCAAATCTCATCTCCACCACACAGGACAAGTTTGCATCTGTTATAGTTTTGGAGAAAATTGTGGTCATTTCATTTATGCGCGAATGTGTTCAGATTGCTTTTCTATTGCATTTGGCACATGGTGACGATTATCTCAAGAGTGCAAAGTAGCCAAATGAAACTTTTACTGGATTTCCACTCACTTTATCAAATCTCATCTCCACAACACAGGACATGTTTGCATCTGTTATAGTTTTGGAGAAAATTGTGGTCATTTCATTTATGCGCGAATGTGATCAGATTGCTTTTCTATTGCATTTGGCACATGGTGACGATTATCTCGAGAGTGCAAAGTAGCCAAATGAAACTTTTACTGGATTTCCACTTACTTTATCAAATCTCATCTCCACCACACAGGACAAGTTTGCATCTGTTATAGTTTTGGAGAAAATTGTGGTCATTTCATTTATGCGCGAATGTGTTCAGATTGCTTTTCTATTGCATTTGGCACATGGTGACGATTATCTCGAGAGTGTAAAGTAGCCAAATGAAACTTTTACTGGATTTCCACTTACTTTATCAAATCTCATCTCCACCACACAGGACAAGTTTGCATCTGTTATAGTTTTGGAGAAAATTGTGGTCATTTCATTTATGCGCGAATGTGTTCAGATTGCTTTTCTATTGCATTTGGCACATGGTGACGATTATCTCGAGAGTGCAAAGTAGCCAAATGAAACTTTTACTGGATTTCCACTTACTTTATCAAATCTCATCTCCACCACACAGGACAAGTTTGCATCTGTTATAGTTTTGGAGAAAATTGTGGTCATTTCATTTATGCGCGAATGTGTTCAGATTGCTTTTCTATTGCATTTGGCACATGGTGACGATTATCTCGAGAGTGCAAAGTAGCCAAATGAAACTTTTACTGGATTTCCACTTACTTTATCAAATCTCATCTCCACCACACAGGACAAGTTTGCATCTGTTATAGTTTTGGAGAAAATTGTGGTCATTTCATTTATGCGCGAATGTGTTCAGATTGCTTTTCTATTGCATTTGGCACATGGTGACGATTATCTCGAGAGTGCAAAGTAGCCAAATGAAACTTTTACTGGATTTCCACTTACTTTATCAAATCTCATCTCCACCACACAGGACAAGTTTGCATCTGTTATAGTTTTGGAGAAAATTGTGGTCATTTCATTTATGCGCGAATGTGTTCAGATTGCTTTTCTATTGCATTTGGCACATGGTGACGATTATCTCAAGAGTGCAAAGTAGCCAAATGAAACTTTTACTGGATTTCCACTCACTTTATCAAATCTCATCTCCACAACACAGGACATGTTTGCATCTGTTATAGTTTTGGAGAAAATTGTGGTCATTTCATTTATGCGCGAATGTGATCAGATTGCTTTTCTATTGCATTTGGCACATGGTGACGATTATCTCGAGAGTGCAAAGTAGCCAAATGAAACTTTTACTGGATTTCCACTTACTTTATCAAATCTCATCTCCACCACACAGGACAAGTTTGCATCTGTTATAGTTTTGGAGAAAATTGTGGTCATTTCATTTATGCGCGAATGTGTTCAGATTGCTTTTCTATTGCATTTGGCACATGGTGACGATTATCTCGAGAGTGTAAAGTAGCCAAATGAAACTTTTACTGGATTTCCACTTACTTTATCAAATCTCATCTCCACCACACAGGACAAGTTTGCATCTGTTATAGCTTTGGAGAAAAATGTGGTCATTTCATTTATGCGCGAATGTGTTCAGATTGCTTTTTTATTGCATTTGGCACATGGTGACGATTATCTCGAGAGTGCAAAGTAGCCAAATGAAACTTTTACTGGATTTCCACTTACTTTATCAAATCTCATCTCCACCACACAGGACAAGTTTGCATCTGTTATAGTTTTGGAGAAAATTGTGGTCATTTCATTTATGCGCGAATGTGTTCAGATTGCTTTTCTATTGCATTTGGCACATGGTGACGATTATCTCGAGAGTGCAAAGTAGCCAAATGAAACTTTTACTGGATTTCCACTTACTTTATCAAATCTCATCTCCACCACACAGGACAAGTTTGCATCTGTTATAGTTTTGGAGAAAATTGTGGTCATTTCATTTATGCGCGAATGTGTTCAGATTGCTTTTCTATTGCATTTGGCACATGGTGACGATTATCTCAAGAGTGCAAAGTAGCCAAATGAAACTTTTACTGGATTTCCACTCACTTTATCAAATCTCATCTCCACAACACAGGACATGTTTGCATCTGTTATAGTTTTGGAGAAAATTGTGGTCATTTCATTTATGCGCGAATGTGATCAGATTGCTTTTCTATTGCATTTGGCACATGGTGACGATTATCTCGAGAGTGCAAAGTAGCCAAATGAAACTTTTACTGGATTTCCACTTACTTTATCAAATCTCATCTCCACCACACAGGACAAGTTTGCATCTGTTATAGTTTTGGAGAAAATTGTGGTCATTTCATTTATGCGCGAATTTGTTCAGATTGCTTTTCTATTGCATTTGGCACATGGTGACGATTATCTCGAGAGTGTAAAGTAGCCAAATGAAACTTTTACTGGATTTCCACTTACTTTATCAAATCTCATCTCCACCACACAGGACAAGTTTGCATCTGTTATAGCTTTGGAGAAAATTGTGGTCATTTCATTTATGCGCGAATGTGTTCAGATTGCTTTTTTATTGCATTTGGCACATGGTGACGATTATCTCGAGAGTGCAAAGTAGCCAAATGAAACTTTTACTGGATTTCCACTTACTTTATCAAATCTCATCTCCACCACACAGGACAAGTTTGCATCTGTTATAGTTTTGGAGAAAATTGTGGTCATTTCATTTATGCGCGAATGTGTTCAGATTGCTTTTCTATTGCATTTGGCACATGGTGACGATTATCTCGAGAGTGCAAAGTAGCCAAATGAAACTTTTACTGGATTTCCACTTACTTTATCAAATCTCATCTCCACCACACAGGACAAGTTTGCATCTGTTATAGCTTTGGAGAAAATTGTGGTCATTTCATTTATGCGCGAATGTGTTCAGATTGCTTTTTTATTGCATTTGGCACATGGTGACGATTATCTCGAGAGTGCAAAGTAGCCAAATGAAACTTTTACTGGATTTCCACTTACTTTATCAAATCTCATCTCCACCACACAGGACAAGTTTGCATCTGTTATAGTTTTGGAGAAAATTGTGGTCATTTCATTTATGCGCGAATGTGTTCAGATTGCTTTTCTATTGCATTTGGCACATGGTGACGATTATCTCGAGAGTGCAAAGTAGCCAAATGAAACTTTTACTGGATTTCCACTTACTTTATCAAATCTCATCTCCACCACACAGGACAAGTTTGCATCTGTTATAGTTTTGGAGAAAATTGTGGTCATTTCATTTATGCGCGAATGTGTTCAGATTGATTTTCTATTGCATTTGGCACATGGTGACGATTATCTCGAGAGTGCAAAGTAGCCAAATGAAACTTTTACTGGATTTCCACTTACTTTATCAAATCTCATCTCCACCACACAGGACAAGTTTGCATCTGTTATAGTTTTGGAGAAAATTGTGGTCATTTCATTTATGCGCGAATGTGTTCAGATTGCTTTTCTATTGCATTTGGCACATGGTGACAATTATCTCAAGAGTGCAAAGTAGCCAAATGAAACTTTTACTGGATTTCCACTTACTTTATCAAATCTCATCTCCACAACACAGGACAAGTTTGCATCTGTTATAGTTTTGGAGAAAATTGTGGTCATTTCATTTATGCGCGAATGTGATCAGATTGCTTTTCTATTGCATTTGGCACATGGTGACGATTATCTCGAGAGTGCAAAGTAGCCAAATGAAACTTTTACTGGATTTCCACTTACTTTATCAAATCTCATCTCCACCACACAGGACATGTTTGCATCTGTTAAAGTTTTGGAGAAAATTGTGGTCATTTCATTTATGCGCGAATGTGTTCAGATTGCTTTTCTATTGCATTTGGCACATGGTGACGATTATCTCGAGAGTGCAAAGTAGCCAAATGAAACTTTTACTGGATTTCCACTTACTTTATCAAATCTCATCTCCACCACACAGGACAAGTTTGCATCTGTTATAGTTTTGGAGAAAATTGTGGTCATTTCACTTATGCGCGAATGTGTTCAGATTGCTTTTCTATTGCATTTAGCACAAGGTGACGATTATCTCGAGAGTGCAAAGTAGCCAAATGAAACTTTTACTGGATTTCCACTTACTTTATCAAATCTCATCTCCACCACACAGGAAAAGTTTGCATCTGTTATAGTTTTGGAGAAAATTGTGGTCATTTCATTTATGCGCGAATGTGTTCAGATTGCTTTTCTATTGCATTTGGCACATGGTGACGATTATCTCAAGAGTGCAAAGTAGCCAAATGAAACTTTTACTGGATTTCCACTTACTTTATTAAATCTCATCTCCACCACACAGGACAAGTTTGCATCTGTTATAGTTTTGGAGAAAATTGTGGTCATTTCATTTATGCGCGATTGTGTTCAGATTGCTTTTCTATTGCATTTGGCACATGGTGATGATTATCTCGAGAGTGCAAAGTAGCCAAATGAAACTTTTACTGGATTTCCACTTACTTTATCAAATCTCATCTCCACCACACAGGACAAGTTTGCATCTGTTATAGTTTTGGAGAAAATTGTGGTCATTTCATTTATGCGCGAATGTGTTCAGATTGCTTTTCTATTGCATTTGGCACATGGTGACGATTATCTCGAGAGTGCAAAGTAGCCAAATGAAACTTTTACTGGATTTCCACTTACTTTATCAAATCTCATCTCCACCACACAGGACAAGTTTGCATCTGTTATAGTTTTGGAGAAAATTGTGGTCATTTCATTTATGCGCGAATGTGTTCAGATTGCTTTTCTATTGCATTTGGCACATGGTGACGATTATCTCGAGAGTGCAAAGTAGCCAAATGAAACTTTTACTGGATTTCCACTTACTTTATCAAATCTCATCTCCACCTCACAGGACAAGTTTGCATCTGTTATAGTTTTGGAGAAAATTGTGGTCATTTCATTTATGCGCGAATGTGTTCAGATTGCTTTTCTATTGCATTTGGCACATGGTGACGATTATCTCAAGAGTGCAAAGTAGCCAAATTAAACTTCTACTGGATTTACACTCACTTTATCAAATCTCATCTCCACAACACAGGACATGTTTGCATCTGTTATAGTTTTGGAGAAAATTGTGGTCATTTCATTTATGCGCGAATGTGATCAGATTGCTTTTCTATTGCATTTGGCACATGGTGACGATTATCTCGAGAGTGCAAAGTAGCCAAATGAAACTTTTACTGGATTTCCACTTACTTTATCAAATCTCATCTCCACCACACAGGACAAGTTTGCATCTGTTATAGCTTTGGAGAAAATTGTGGTCATTTCATTTATGCGCGAATGTGTTCAGATTGCTTTTTTATTGCATTTGGCACATGGTGACGATTATCTCGAGAGTGCAAAGTAGCCAAATGAAACTTTTACTGGATTTCCACTTACTTTATCAAATCTCATCTCCACCACACAGGACAAGTTTGCATCTGTTATAGTTTTGGAGAAAATTGTGGTCATTTCATTTATGCGCGAATGTGTTCAGATTGCTTTTCTATTGCATTTGGCACATGGTGACGATTATCTCGAGAGTGCAAAGTAGCCAAATGAAACTTTTACTGGATTTCCACTTACTTTATCAAATCTCATCTCCACCACACAGGACAAGTTTGCATCTGTTATAGCTTTGGAGAAAATTGTGGTCATTTCATTTATGCGCGAATGTGTTCAGATTGCTTTTTTATTGCATTTGGCACATGGTGACGATTATCTCGAGAGTGCAAAGTAGCCAAATGAAACTTTTACTGGATTTCCACTTACTTTATCAAATCTCATCTCCACCACACAGGACAAGTTTGCATCTGTTATAGTTTTGGAGAAAATTGTGGTCATTTCATTTATGCGCGAATGTGTTCAGATTGCTTTTCTATTGCATTTGGCACATGGTGACGATTATCTCGAGAGTGCAAAGTAGCCAAATGAAACTTTTACTGGATTTCCACTTACTTTATCAAATCTCATCTCCACCACACAGGACAAGTTTGCATCTGTTATAGTTTTGGAGAAAATTGTGGTCATTTCATTTATGCGCGAATGTGTTCAGATTGATTTTCTATTGCATTTGGCACATGGTGACGATTATCTCGAGAGTGCAAAGTAGCCAAATGAAACTTTTACTGGATTTCCACTTACTTTATCAAATCTCATCTCCACCACACAGGACAAGTTTGCATCTGTTATAGTTTTGGAGAAAATTGTGGTCATTTCATTTATGCGCGAATGTGTTCAGATTGCTTTTCTATTGCATTTGGCACATGGTGACAATTATCTCAAGAGTGCAAAGTAGCCAAATGAAACTTTTACTGGATTTCCACTTACTTTATCAAATCTCATCTCCACAACACAGGACAAGTTTGCATCTGTTATAGTTTTGGAGAAAATTGTGGTCATTTCATTTATGCGCGAATGTGATCAGATTGCTTTTCTATTGCATTTGGCACATGGTGACGATTATCTCGAGAGTGCAAAGTAGCCAAATGAAACTTTTACTGGATTTCCACTTACTTTATCAAATCTCATCTCCACCACACAGGACATGTTTGCATCTGTTAAAGTTTTGGAGAAAATTGTGGTCATTTCATTTATGCGCGAATGTGTTCAGATTGCTTTTCTATTGCATTTGGCACATGGTGACGATTATCTCGAGAGTGCAAAGTAGCCAAATGAAACTTTTACTGGATTTCCACTTACTTTATCAAATCTCATCTCCACCACACAGGACAAGTTTGCATCTGTTATAGTTTTGGAGAAAATTGTGGTCATTTCACTTATGCGCGAATGTGTTCAGATTGCTTTTCTATTGCATTTGGCACAAGGTGACGATTATCTCGAGAGTGCAAAGTAGCCAAATGAAACTTTTACTGGATTTCCACTTACTTTATCAAATCTCATCTCCACCACACAGGAAAAGTTTGCATCTGTTATAGTTTTGGAGAAAATTGTGGTCATTTCATTTATGCGCGAATGTGTTCAGATTGCTTTTCTATTGCATTTGGCACATGGTGACGATTATCTCAAGAGTGCAAAGTAGCCAAATGAAACTTTTACTGGATTTCCACTTACTTTATTAAATCTCATCTCCACCACACAGGACAAGTTTGCATCTGTTATAGTTTTGGAGAAAATTGTGGTCATTTCATTTATGCGCGATTGTGTTCAGATTGCTTTTCTATTGCATTTGGCACATGGTGATGATTATCTCGAGAGTGCAAAGTAGCCAAATGAAACTTTTACTGGATTTCCACTTACTTTATCAAATCTCATCTCCACCACACAGGACAAGTTTGCATCTGTTATAGTTTTGGAGAAAATTGTGGTCATTTCATTTATGCGCGAATGTGTTCAGATTGCTTTTCTATTGCATTTGGCACATGGTGACGATTATCTCGAGAGTGCAAAGTAGCCAAATGAAACTTTTACTGGATTTCCACTTACTTTATCAAATCTCATCTCCACCACACAGGACAAGTTTGCATCTGTTATAGTTTTGGAGAAAATTGTGGTCATTTCATTTATGCGCGAATGTGTTCAGATTGCTTTTCTATTGCATTTGGCACATGGTGACGATTATCTCGAGAGTGCAAAGTAGCCAAATGAAACTTTTACTGGATTTCCACTTACTTTATCAAATCTCATCTCCACCTCACAGGACAAGTTTGCATCTGTTATAGTTTTGGAGAAAATTGTGGTCATTTCATTTATGCGCGAATGTGTTCAGATTGCTTTTCTATTGCATTTGGCACATGGTGACGATTATCTCAAGAGTGCAAAGAAGCCAAATGAAACTTCTACTGGATTTACACTCACTTTATCAAATCTCATCTCCACAACACAGGACATGTTTGCATCTGTTATAGTTTTGGAGAAAATTGTGGTCATTTCATTTATGCGCGAATGTGATCAGATTGCTTTTCTATTGCATTTGGCACATGGTGACGATTATCTCGAGAGTGCAAAGTAGCCAAATGAAACTTTTACTGGATTTCCACTTACTTTATCAAATCTCATCTCCACCACACAGGACAAGTTTGCATCTGTTATAGTTTTGGAGAAAATTGTGGTCATTTCATTTATGCGCGAATGTGATCAGATTGCTTTTCTATTGCATTTGGCACATGGTGACGATTATCTCGAGAGTGCAAAGTAGCCAAATGAAACTTTTACTGGATTTCCACTTACTTTATCAAATCTCATCTCCACCACACAGGACAAGTTTGCATCTGTTATAGTTTTGGAGAAAATTGTGGTCATTTCATTTATGCGCGAATGTGTTCAGATTGCTTTTCTATTGCATTTGGCACATAATGACGATTATCTCGAGAGTGCAAAGTAGCCAAATGAAACTTTTACTGGATTTCCACTTACTTTATCAAATCTCATCTCCACCACACAGGACAAGTTTGCATCTGTTATAGTTTTGGAGAAAATTGTGGTCATTTCATTTATGCGCGAATGTGTTCAGATTGCTTTTCTATTGCATTTGGCACATGGTGACGATTATCTCGAGAGTGCAAAGTAGCCAAATGAAACTTTTACTGGATTTCCACTTACTTTATCAAATCTCATCTCCACCACACAGGACAAGTTTGCATCTGTTATAGTTTTGGAGAAAATTGTGGTCATTTCATTTATGCGCGAATGTGTTTAGATTGCTTTTCTATTGCATTTGGCACATGGTGACGATTATCTCGAGAGTGCAAAGTAGCCAAATGAAAGTTTTACTGGATTTCCACTTACTTTATCAAATCTCATCTCCACCACACAGGACAAGTTTGCATCTGTTATAGTTTTGGAGAAAATTGTGGTCATTTCATTTATGCGCGAATGTGTTCAGATTGCTTTTCTATTGCATTTGGCACATGATGACGATTATCTCGAGAGTGCAAAGTAGCCAAATGAAACTTTTACTGGATTTCCACTTACTTTATCAAATCTCATCTCCACCACACAGGACAAGTTTGCATCTGTTATAGTTTTGGAGAAAATTGTGGTCATTTCATTTATGCGCGAATGTGTTCAGATTGCTTTTCTATTGCATTTGGCACATGGTGACGATTATCTCAAGAGTGCAAAGTAGCAAAATGAAACTTTTACTGGATTTCCACTTACTTTATCAAATCTCATCTCCACAACACAGGACAAGTTTGCATCTGTTATAGTTTTGGAGAAAATTGTGGTCATTTCATTTATGCGCGAATGTGATCAGATTGCTTTTCTATTGCATTTGGCACATGGTGACGATTATCTCGAGAGTGCAAAGTAGCCAAATGAAACTTTTACTGGATTTCCACTTACTTTATCAAATCTCATCTCCACCACACAGGACAAGTTTGCATCTGTTATAGTTTTGGAGAAAATTGTGGTCATTTCATTTATGCGCGAATGTGTTCAGATTGCTTTTCTATTGCATTTGGCACAAGGTGACGATTATCTCGAGAGTGCAAAGTAGCCAAATGAAACTTTTACTGGATTTCCACTTACTTTATCAAATCTCATCTCCACCACACAGGACAAGTTTGCATCTGTTATAGTTTTGGAGAAAATTGTGGTCATTTCATTTATGCGCGAATGTGTTCAGATTGCTTTTCTATTGCATTTGGCACATGGTGACGATTATCTCAAGAGTGCAAAGTAGCCAAATGAAACTTTTACTGGATTTCCACTTACTTTATTAAATCTCATCTCCACCACACAGGACAAGTTTGCATCTGTTATAGTTTTGGAGAAAATTGTGGTCATTTCATTTATGCGCGATTGTGTTCAGATTGCTTTTCTATTGCATTTGGCACATGGTGACGATTATCTCGAGAGTGCAAAGTAGCCAAATGAAACTTTTACTGGATTTCCACTTACTTTATCAAATCTCATCTCCACCACACAGGACAAGTTTGCATCTGTTATAGTTTTGGAGAAAATTGTGGTCATTTCATTTATGCGCGAATGTGTTCAGATTGCTTTTCTATTGCATTTGGCACATGGTGACGATTATCTCGAGAGTGCAAAGTAGCCAAATGAAACTTTTACTGGATTTCCACTTACTTTATCAAATCTCATCTCCACCTCACAGGACAAGTTTGCATCTGTTATAGTTTTGGAGAAAATTGTGGTCATTTCATTTATGCGCGAATGTGTTCAGATTGCTTTTCTATTGCATTTGGCACATGGTGACGATTATCTCAAGAGTGCAAAGTAGCCAAATGAAACTTCTACTGGATTTCCACTCACTTTATCAAATCTCATCTCCACAACACAGGACATGTTTGCATCTGTTATAGTTTTGGAGAAAATTGTGGTCATTTCATTTATGCGCGAATGTGATCAGATTGCTTTTCTATTGCATTTGGCACATGGTGACGATTATCTCGAGAGTGCAAAGTAGCCAAATGAAACTTTTACTGGATTTCCACTTACTTTATCAAATCTCATCTCCACCACACAGGACAAGTTTGCATCTGTTATAGTTTTGGAGAAAATTGTGGTCATTTCATTTATGCGCGAATGTGATCAGATTGCTTTTCTATTGCATTTGGCACATGGTGACGATTATCTCGAGAGTGCAAAGTAGCCAAATGAAACTTTTACTGGATTTCCACTTACTTTATCAAATCTCATCTCCACCACACAGGACAAGTTTGCATCTGTTATAGTTTTGGAGAAAATTGTGGTCATTTCATTTATGCGCGAATGTGATCAGATTGCTTTTCTATTGCATTTGGCACATGGTGACGATTATCTCGAGAGTGCAAAGTAGCCAAATGAAACTTTTACTGGATTTCCACTTACTTTATCAAATCTCATCTCCACCACACAGGACAAGTTTGCATCTGTTATAGTTTTGGAGAAAATTGTGGTCATTTCATTTATGCGCGAATGTGTTCAGATTGCTTTTCTATTGCATTTGGCACATGGTGACGATTATCTCGAGAGTGCAAAGTAGCCAAATGAAACTTTTACTGGATTTCCACTTACTTTATCAAATCTCATCTCCACCTCACAGGACAAGTTTGCATCTGTTATAGTTTTGGAGAAAATTGTGGTCATTTCATTTATGCGCGAATGTGTTCAGATTGCTTTTCTATTGCATTTGGCACATGGTGACGATTATCTCAAGAGTGCAAAGTAGCCAAATGAAACTTCTACTGGATTTACACTCACTTTATCAAATCTCATCTCCACAACACAGGACATGTTTGCATCTGTTATAGTTTTGGAGAAAATTGTGGTCATTTCATTTATGCGCGAATGTGATCAGATTGCTTTTCTATTGCATTTGGCACATGGTGACGATTATCTCGAGAGTGCAAAGTAGCCAAATGAAACTTTTACTGGATTTCCACTTACTTTATCAAATCTCATCTCCACCACACAGGACAAGTTTGCATCTGTTATAGTTTTGGAGAAAATTGTGGTCATTTCATTTATGCGCGAATGTGATCAGATTGCTTTTCTATTGCATTTGGCACATGGTGACGATTATCTCGAGAGTGCAAAGTAGCCAAATGAAACTTTTACTGGATTTCCACTTACTTTATCAAATCTCATCTCCACCACACAGGACAAGTTTGCATCTGTTATAGTTTTGGAGAAAATTGTGGTCATTTCATTTATGCGCGAATGTGTTCAGATTGCTTTTCTATTGCATTTGGCACATAATGACGATTATCTCGAGAGTGCAAAGTAGCCAAATGAAACTTTTACTGGATTTCCACTTACTTTATCAAATCTCATCTCCACCACACAGGACAAGTTTGCATCTGTTATAGTTTTGGAGAAAATTGTGGTCATTTCATTTATGCGCGAATGTGTTCAGATTGCTTTTCTATTGCATTTGGCACATGGTGACGATTATCTCGAGAGTGCAAAGTAGCCAAATGAAACTTTTACTGGATTTCCACTTACTTTATCAAATCTCATCTCCACCACACAGGACAAGTTTGCATCTGTTATAGTTTTGGAGAAAATTGTGGTCATTTCATTTATGCGCGAATGTGTTCAGATTGCTTTTTTATTGCATTTGGCACATGGTGACGATTATCTCGAGAGTGCAAAGTAGCCAAATGAAACTTTTACTGGATTTCCACTTACTTTATCAAATCTCATCTCCACCACACAGGACAAGTTTGCATCTGTTTTAGTTTTGGAGAAAATTGTGGTCATTTCATTTATGCGCGAATGTGTTTAGATTGCTTTTCTATTGCATTTGGCACATGGTGACGATTATCTCGAGAGTGCAAAGTAGCCAAATGAAAGTTTTACTGGATTTCCACTTACTTTATCAAATCTCATCTCCACCACACAGGACAAGTTTGCATCTGTTATAGTTTTGGAGAAAATTGTGGTCATTTCATTTATGCGCGAATGTGTTCAGATTGCTTTTCTATTGCATTTGGCACATGATGACGATTATCTCGAGAGTGCAAAGTAGCCAAATGAAACTTATACTGGATTTCCACTTACTTTATCAAATCTCATCTCCACCACACAGGACAAGTTTGCATCTGTTATAGTTTTGGAGAAAATTGTGGTCATTTCATTTATGCGCGAATGTGTTCAGATTGCTTTTCTATTGCATTTGGCACATGGTGACGATTATCTCAAGAGTGCAAAGTAGCAAAATGAAACTTTTACTGGATTTCCACTTACTTTATCAAATCTCATCTCCACAACACAGGACAAGTTTGCATCTGTTATAGTTTTGGAGAAAATTGTGGTCATTTCATTTATGCGCGAATGTGATCAGATTGCTTTTCTATTGCATTTGGCACATGGTGACGATTATCTCGAGAGTGCAAAGTAGCCAAATGAAACTTTTACTGGATTTCCACTTACTTTATCAAATCTCATCTCCACCACACAGGACAAGTTTGCATCTGTTATAGTTTTGGAGAAAATTGTGGTCATTTCATTTATGCGCGAATGTGTTCAGATTGCTTTTCTATTGCATTTGGCACAAGGTGACGATTATCTCGAGAGTGCAAAGTAGCCAAATGAAACTTTTACTGGATTTCCACTTACTTTATCAAATCTCATCTCCACCACACAGGACAAGTTTGCATCTGTTATAGTTTTGGAGAAAATTGTGGTCATTTCATTTATGCGCGAATTTGTTCAGATTGCTTTTCTATTGCATTTGGCACATGGTGACGATTATCTCAAGAGTGCAAAGTAGCCAAATGAAGCTTTTACTGGATTTCCACTTACTTTATTAAATCTCATCTCCACCACACAGGACAAGTTTGCATCTGTTATAGTTTTGGAGAAAATTGTGGTCATTTCATTTATGCGCGATTGTGTTCAGATTGCTTTTCTATTGCATTTGGCACATGGTGACGATTATCTCGAGAGTGCAAAGTAGCCAAATGAAACTTTTACTGGATTTCCACTTACTTTATCAAATCTCATCTCCACCACACAGGACAAGTTTGCATCTGTTATAGTTTTGGAGAAAATTGTGGTCATTTCATTTATGCGCGAATGTGTTCAGATTGCTTTTCTATTGCATTTGGCACATGGTGACGATTATCTCGAGAGTGCAAAGTAGCCAAATGAAACTTTTACTGGATTTCCACTTACTTTATCAAATCTCATCTCCACCTCACAGGACAAGTTTGCATCTGTTATAGTTTTGGAGAAAATTGTGGTCATTTCATTTATGCGCGAATGTGTTCAGATTGCTTTTCTATTGCATTTGGCACATGGTGACGATTATCTCAAGAGTGCAAAGTAGCCAAATGAAACTTCTACTGGATTTCCACTCACTTTATCAAATCTCATCTCCACAACACAGGACATGTTTGCATCTGTTATAGTTTTGGAGAAAATTGTGGTCATTTCATTTATGCGCGAATGTGATCAGATTGCTTTTCTATTGCATTTGGCACATGGTGACGATTATCTCGAGAGTGCAAAGTAGCCAAATGAAACTTTTACTGGATTTCCACTTACTTTATCAAATCTCATCTCCACCACACAGGACAAGTTTGCATCTGTTATAGTTTTGGAGAAAATTGTGGTCATTTCATTTATGCGCGAATGTGATCAGATTGCTTTTCTATTGCATTTGGCACATGGTGACGATTATCTCGAGAGTGCAAAGTAGCCAAATGAAACTTTTACTGGATTTCCACTTACTTTATCAAATCTCATCTCCACCACACAGGACAAGTTTGCATCTGTTATAGTTTTGGAGAAAATTGTGGTCATTTCATTTATGCGCGAATGTGTTCAGATTGCTTTTCTATTGCATTTGGCACATAATGACGATTATCTCGAGAGTGCAAAGTAGCCAAATGAAACTTTTACTGGATTTCCACTTACTTTATCAAATCTCATCTCCACCACACAGGACAAGTTTGCATCTGTTATAGTTTTGGAGAAAATTGTGGTCATGTCATTTATGCGCGAATGTGTTCAGATTGCTTTTCTATTGCATTTGGCACATGGTGACGATTATCTCGAGAGTGCAAAGTAGCCAAATGAAACTTTTACTGGATTTCCACTTACTTTATCAAATCTCATCTCCACCACACAGGACAAGTTTGCATCTGTTATAGTTTTGGAGAAAATTGTGGTCATTTCATTTATGCGCGAATGTGTTCAGATTGCTTTTTTATTGCATTTGGCACATGGTGACGATTATCTCGAGAGTGCAAAGTAGCCAAATGAAACTTTTACTGGATTTCCACTTACTTTATCAAATCTCATCTCCACCACACAGGACAAAGTTGCATCTGTTATAGTTTTGGAGAAAATTGTGGTCATTTCATTTATGCGCGAATGTGTTCAGATTGCTTTTTTATTGCATTTGGCACATGGTGACGATTATCTCGAGAGTGCAAAGTAGCCAAATGAAACTTTTACTGGATTTCCACTTACTTTATCAAATCTCATCTCCACCACACAGGACAAGTTTGCATCTGTTATAGTTTTGGAGAAAATTGTGGTCATTTCATTTATGCGCGAATGTGTTCAGATTGCTTTTCTATTGCATTTGGCACATGGTGACGATTATCTCGAGAGTGCAAAGTAGCCAAATGAAACTTTTACTGGATTTCCACTTACTTTATCAAATCTCATCTCCACCACACAGGACAAGTTTGCATCTGTTATAGTTTTGGAGAAAATTGTGGTCATTTCATTTATGCGCGAATGTGTTCAGATTGCTTTTCTATTGCATTTGGCACATGGTGACGATTATCTCGAGAGTGCAAAGTAGCCAAATGAAACTTTTACTGGATTTCCACTTACTTTATCAAATCTCATCTCCACCACACAGGACAAGTTTGCATCTGTTATAGTTTTGGAGAAAATTGTGGTCATTTCATTTATGCGCGAATGTGTTCAGATTGCTTTTCTATTGCATTTGGCACATGGTGACGATTATCTCGAGAGTGCAAAGTAGCCAAATGAAACTTTTACTGGATTTCCACTTACTTTATCAAATCTCATCTCCACCACACAGGACAAAGTTGCATCTGTTATAGTTTTGGAGAAAATTGTGGTCATTTCATTTATGCGCGAATGTGTTCAGATTGCTTTTTTATTGCATTTGGCACATGGTGACGATTATCTCGAGAGTGCAAAGTAGCCAAATGAAACTTTTACTGGATTTCCACTTACTTTATCAAATCTCATCTCCACCACACAGGACAAGTTTGCATCTGTTATAGTTTTGGAGAAAATTGTGGTCATTTCATTTATGCGCGAATGTGTTCAGATTGCTTTTCTATTGCATTTGGCACATGGTGACGATTATCTCGAGAGTGCAAAGTAGCCAAATGAAACTTTTACTGGATTTCCACTTACTTTATCAAATCTCATCTCCACCACACAGGACAAGTTTGCATCTGTTATAGTTTTGGAGAAAATTGTGGTCATTTCATTTATGCGCGAATGTGTTCAGATTGCTTTTCTATTGCATTTGGCACATGGTGACGATTATCTCGAGAGTGCAAAGTAGCCAAATGAAACTTTTACTGGATTTCCACTTACTTTATCAAATCTCATCTCCACCACACAGGACAAGTTTGCATCTGTTATAGTTTTGGAGAAAATTGTGGTCATTTCATTTATGCGCGAATGTGTTCAGATTGCTTTTCTATTGCATTTGGCACATGGTGACGATTATCTCAAGAGTGCAAAGTAGCCAAATGAAACTTTTACTGGATTTCCACTTACTTTATCAAATCTCATCTCCACCACACAGGACAAGTTTGCATCTGTTATAGTTTTGGAGAAAATTGTGGTCATTTCATTTATGCGCGAATGTGATCAGATTGCTTTTCTATTGCATTTGGCACATGGTGACGATTATCTCGGGAGTGCAAAGTAGCCAAATGAAACTTTTACTGGATTTCCACTTACTTTATCAAATCTCATCTCCACCACACAGGAAAAGTTTGCATCTGTTATAGTTTTGGAGAAAATTGTGGTCATTTCATTTATGCGCGAATGTGTTCAGATTGCTTTTCTATTGCATTTGGCACATGGTGACGATTATCTCGAGAGTGCAAAGTAGCCAAATGAAACTTTTACTGGATTTCCACTTACTTTATCAAATCTCATCTCCACCACACAGGACAAGTTTGCATCTGTTACAGTTTTGGAGAAAATTGTGGTCATTTCATTTATGCGCGAATGTGTTCAGATTGCTTTTCTATTGCATTTGGCACATGGTGACGATTATCTCGAGAGTGCAAAGTAGCCAAATGAAACTTTTACTGGATTTCCACTTACTTTATCAAATCTCATCTCCACCACACAGGACAAGTTTGCATCTGTTATAGTTTTGGAGAAAATTGTGGTCATTTCATTTATGCGCGAATGTGTTCAGATTGCTTTTCTATTGCATTTGGCACATGGTGACGATTATCTCGAGAGTGCAAAGTAGCCAAATGAAACTTTTACTGGATTTCCACTTACTTTATCAAATCTCATCTCCACCACACAGGACAAGTTTGCATCTGTTATAGTTTTGGAGAAAATTGTGGTCATTTCATTTATGCGCGAATTTGTTCAGATTGCTTTTCTATTGCATTTGGCACATGGTGACGATTATCTCGAGAGTGCAAAGTAGCCAAATGAAACTTTTACTGGATTTCCACTTACTTTATCAAATCTCATCTCCACCACACAGGACAAGTTTGCATCTGTTATAGTTTTGGAGAAAATTGTGGTCATTTCATTTATGCGCGAATGTGTTCAGATTGCTTTTCTATTGCATTTGGCACATAATGACGATTATCTCGAGAGTGCAAAGTAGCCAAATGAAACTTTTACTGGATTTCCACTTACTTTATCAAATCTCATCTCCACCACACAGGACAAGTTTGCATCTGTTATAGTTTTGGAGAAAATTGTGGTCATGTCATTTATGCGCGAATGTGTTCAGATTGCTTTTCTATTGCATTTGGCACATGGTGACGATTATCTCGAGAGTGCAAAGTAGCCAAATGAAACTTTTACTGGATTTCCACTTACTTTATCAAATCTCATCTCCACCACACAGGACAAGTTTGCATCTGTTATAGTTTTGGAGAAAATTGTGGTCATTTCATTTATGCGCGAATGTGTTCAGATTGCTTTTTTATTGCATTTGGCACATGGTGACGATTATCTCGAGAGTGCAAAGTAGCCAAATGAAACTTTTACTGGATTTCCACTTACTTTATCAAATCTCATCTCCACCACACAGGACAAAGTTGCATCTGTTATAGTTTTGGAGAAAATTGTGGTCATTTCATTTATGCGCGAATGTGTTCAGATTGCTTTTCTATTGCATTTGGCACATAATGACGATTATCTCGAGAGTGCAAAGTAGCCAAATGAAACTTTTACTGGATTTCCACTTACTTTATCAAATCTCATCTCCACCACACAGGACAAGTTTGCATCTGTTATAGTTTTGGAGAAAATTGTGGTCATGTCATTTATGCGCGAATGTGTTCAGATTGCTTTTCTATTGCATTTGGCACATGGTGACGATTATCTCGAGAGTGCAAAGTAGCCAAATGAAACTTTTACTGGATTTCCACTTACTTTATCAAATCTCATCTCCACCACACAGGACAAGTTTGCATCTGTTATAGTTTTGGAGAAAATTGTGGTCATTTCATTTATGCGCGAATGTGTTCAGATTGCTTTTTTATTGCATTTGGCACATGGTGACGATTATCTCGAGAGTGCAAAGTAGCCAAATGAAACTTTTACTGGATTTCCACTTACTTTATCAAATCTCATCTCCACCACACAGGACAAAGTTGCATCTGTTATAGTTTTGGAGAAAATTGTGGTCATTTCATTTATGCGCGAATGTGTTCAGATTGCTTTTTTATTGCATTTGGCACATGGTGACGATTATCTCGAGAGTGCAAAGTAGCCAAATGAAACTTTTACTGGATTTCCACTTACTTTATCAAATCTCATCTCCACCACACAGGACAAGTTTGCATCTGTTATAGTTTTGGAGAAAATTGTGGTCATTTCATTTATGCGCGAATGTGTTCAGATTGCTTTTCTATTGCATTTGGCACATGGTGACGATTATCTCGAGAGTGCAAAGTAGCCAAATGAAACTTTTACTGGATTTCCACTTACTTTATCAAATCTCATCTCCACCACACAGGACAAGTTTGCATCTGTTATAGTTTTGGAGAAAATTGTGGTCATTTCATTTATGCGCGAATGTGTTCAGATTGCTTTTCTATTGCATTTGGCACATGGTGACGATTATCTCGAGAGTGCAAAGTAGCCAAATGAAACTTTTACTGGATTTCCACTTACTTTATCAAATCTCATCTCCACCACACAGGACAAGTTTGCATCTGTTATAGTTTTGGAGAAAATTGTGGTCATTTCATTTATGCGCGAATGTGTTCAGATTGCTTTTCTATTGCATTTGGCACATGGTGACGATTATCTCGAGAGTGCAAAGTAGCCAAATGAAACTTTTACTGGATTTCCACTTACTTTATCAAATCTCATCTCCACCACACAGGACAAAGTTGCATCTGTTATAGTTTTGGAGAAAATTGTGGTCATTTCATTTATGCGCGAATGTGTTCAGATTGCTTTTTTATTGCATTTGGCACATGGTGACGATTATCTCGAGAGTGCAAAGTAGCCAAATGAAACTTTTACTGGATTTCCACTTACTTTATCAAATCTCATCTCCACCACACAGGACAAGTTTGCATCTGTTATAGTTTTGGAGAAAATTGTGGTCATTTCATTTATGCGCGAATGTGTTCAGATTGCTTTTCTATTGCATTTGGCACATGGTGACGATTATCTCGAGAGTGCAAAGTAGCCAAATGAAACTTTTACTGGATTTCCACTTACTTTATCAAATCTCATCTCCACCACACAGGACAAGTTTGCATCTGTTATAGTTTTGGAGAAAATTGTGGTCATTTCATTTATGCGCGAATGTGTTCAGATTGCTTTTCTATTGCATTTGGCACATGGTGACGATTATCTCGAGAGTGCAAAGTAGCCAAATGAAACTTTTACTGGATTTCCACTTACTTTATCAAATCTCATCTCCACCACACAGGACAAGTTTGCATCTGTTATAGTTTTGGAGAAAATTGTGGTCATTTCATTTATGCGCGAATGTGTTCAGATTGCTTTTCTATTGCATTTGGCACATGGTGACGATTATCTCAAGAGTGCAAAGTAGCCAAATGAAACTTTTACTGGATTTCCACTTACTTTATCAAATCTCATCTCCACCACACAGGACAAGTTTGCATCTGTTATAGTTTTGGAGAAAATTGTGGTCATTTCATTTATGCGCGAATGTGATCAGATTGCTTTTCTATTGCATTTGGCACATGGTGACGATTATCTCGGGAGTGCAAAGTAGCCAAATGAAACTTTTACTGGATTTCCACTTACTTTATCAAATCTCATCTCCACCACACAGGACAAGTTTGCATCTGTTATAGTTTTGGAGAAAATTGTGGTCATTTCATTTATGCGCGAATGTGTTCAGATTGCTTTTCTATTGCATTTGGCACATGGTGACGATTATCTCGAGAGTGCAAAGTAGCCAAATGAAACTTTTACTGGATTTCCACTTACTTTATCAAATCTCATCTCCACCACACAGGACAAGTTTGCATCTGTTACAGTTTTGGAGAAAATTGTGGTCATTTCATTTATGCGCGAATGTGTTCAGATTGCTTTTCTATTGCATTTGGCACATGGTGACGATTATCTCGAGAGTGCAAAGTAGCCAAATGAAACTTTTACTGGATTTCCACTTACTTTATCAAATCTCATCTCCACCACACAGGACAAGTTTGCATCTGTTATAGTTTTGGAGAAAATTGTGGTCATTTCATTTATGCGCGAATGTGTTCAGATTGCTTTTCTATTGCATTTGGCACATGGTGACGATTATCTCGAGAGTGCAAAGTAGCCAAATGAAACTTTTACTGGATTTCCACTTACTTTATCAAATCTCATCTCCACCACACAGGACAAGTTTGCATCTGTTATAGTTTTGGAGAAAATTGTGGTCATTTCATTTATGCGCGAATGTGTTCAGATTGCTTTTCTATTGCATTTGGCACAAGGTGACGATTATCTCGAGAGTGCAAAGTAGCCAAATGAAACTTTTACTGGATTTCCACTTACTTTATCAAATCTCATCTCCACCACACAGGACAAGTTTGCATCTGTTATAGTTTTGGAGAAAATTGTGGTCATTTCATTTATGCGCGAATTTGTTCAGATTGCTTTTCTATTGCATTTGGCACATGGTGACGATTATCTCGAGAGTGCAAAGTAGCCAAATGAAACTTTTACTGGATTTCCACTTACTTTATCAAATCTCATCTCCACCACACAGGACAAGTTTGCATCTGTTATAGTTTTGGAGAAAATTGTGGTCATTTCATTTATGCGCGAATGTGTTCAGATTGCTTTTCTATTGCATTTGGCACATAATGACGATTATCTCGAGAGTGCAAAGTAGCCAAATGAAACTTTTACTGGATTTCCACTTACTTTATCAAATCTCATCTCCACCACACAGGACAAGTTTGCATCTGTTATAGTTTTGGAGAAAATTGTGGTCATGTCATTTATGCGCGAATGTGTTCAGATTGCTTTTCTATTGCATTTGGCACATGGTGACGATTATCTCGAGAGTGCAAAGTAGCCAAATGAAACTTTTACTGGATTTCCACTTACTTTATCAAATCTCATCTCCACCACACAGGACAAGTTTGCATCTGTTATAGTTTTGGAGAAAATTGTGGTCATTTCATTTATGCGCGAATGTGTTCAGATTGCTTTTTTATTGCATTTGGCACATGGTGACGATTATCTCGAGAGTGCAAAGTAGCCAAATGAAACTTTTACTGGATTTCCACTTACTTTATCAAATCTCATCTCCACCACACAGGACAAAGTTGCATCTGTTATAGTTTTGGAGAAAATTGTGGTCATTTCATTTATGCGCGAATGTGTTCAGATTGCTTTTCTATTGCATTTGGCACATGGTGACGATTATCTCAAGAGTGCAAAGTAGCCAAATGAAACTTTTACTGGATTTCCACTTACTTTATCAAATCTCATCTCCACCACACAGGACAAGTTTGCATCTGTTATAGTTTTGGAGAAAATTGTGGTCATTTCATTTATGCGCGAATGTGTTCAGATTGCTTTTTTATTGCATTTGGCACATGGTGACGATTATCTCGAGAGTGCAAAGTAGCCAAATGAAACTTTTACTGGATTTCCACTTACTTTATCAAATCTCATCTCCACCACACAGGACAAGTTTGCATCTGTTATAGTTTTGGAGAAAATTGTGGTCATTTCATTTATGCGCGAATGTGTTCAGATTGCTTTTTTATTGCATTTGGCACATGGTGACGATTATCTCGAGAGTGCAAAGTAGCCAAATGAAACTTTTACTGGATTTCCACTTACTTTATCAAATCTCATCTCCACCACACAGGACAAGTTTGCATCTGTTATAGTTTTGGAGAAAATTGTGGTCATTTCATTTATGCGCGAATGTGTTCAGATTGCTTTTCTATTGCATTTGGCACATGGTGACGATTATCTCGAGAGTGCAAAGTAGCCAAATGAAACTTTTACTGGATTTCCACTTACTTTATCAAATCTCATCTCCACCACACAGGACAAGTTTGCATCTGTTATAGTTTTGGAGAAAATTGTGGTCATTTCATTTATGCGCGAATGTGTTCAGATTGCTTTTCTATTGCATTTGGCACATGGTGACGATTATCTCGAGAGTGCAAAGTAGCCAAATGAAACTTTTACTGGATTTCCACTTACTTTATCAAATCTCATCTCCACCACACAGGACAAGTTTGCATCTGTTATAGTTTTGGAGAAAATTGTGGTCATTTCATTTATGCGCGAATGTGTTCAGATTGCTTTTCTATTGCATTTGGCACATGGTGACGATTATCTCGAGAGTGCAAAGTAGCCAAATGAAACTTTTACTGGATTTCCACTTACTTTATCAAATCTCATCTCCACCACACAGGACAAAGTTGCATCTGTTATAGTTTTGGAGAAAATTGTGGTCATTTCATTTATGCGCGAATGTGTTCAGATTGCTTTTTTATTGCATTTGGCACATGGTGACGATTATCATGAGAGTGCAAAGTAGCCAAATGAAACTTTTACTGGATTTCCACTTACTTTATCAAATCTCATCTCCACCACACAGGACAAGTTTGCATCTGTTATAGTTTTGGAGAAAATTGTGGTCATTTCATTTATGCGCGAATGTGTTCAGATTGCTTTTCTATTGCATTTGGCACATGGTGACGATTATCTCGAGAGTGCAAAGTAGCCAAATGAAACTTTTACTGGATTTCCACTTACTTTATCAAATCTCATCTCCACCACACAGGACAAGTTTGCATCTGTTATAGTTTTGGAGAAAATTGTGGTCATTTCATTTATGCGCGAATGTGTTCAGATTGCTTTTCTATTGCATTTGGCACATGGTGACGATTATCTCGAGAGTGCAAAGTAGCCAAATGAAACTTTTACTGGATTTCCACTTACTTTATCAAATCTCATCTCCACCACACAGGACAAGTTTGCATCTGTTATAGTTTTGGAGAAAATTGTGGTCATTTCATTTATGCGCGAATGTGTTCAGATTGCTTTTCTATTGCATTTGGCACATGGTGACGATTATCTCAAGAGTGCAAAGTAGCCAAATGAAACTTTTACTGGATTTCCACTTACTTTATCAAATCTCATCTCCACCACACAGGACAAGTTTGCATCTGTTATAGTTTTGGAGAAAATTGTGGTCATTTCATTTATGCGCGAATGTGATCAGATTGCTTTTCTATTGCATTTGGCACATGGTGACGATTATCTCGGGAGTGCAAAGTAGCCAAATGAAACTTTTACTGGATTTCCACTTACTTTATCAAATCTCATCTCCACCACACAGGACAAGTTTGCATCTGTTATAGTTTTGGAGAAAATTGTGGTCATTTCATTTATGCGCGAATGTGTTCAGATTGCTTTTCTATTGCATTTGGCACATGGTGACGATTATCTCGAGAGTGCAAAGTAGCCAAATGAAACTTTTACTGGATTTCCACTTACTTTATCAAATCTCATCTCCACCACACAGGACAAGTTTGCATCTGTTACAGTTTTGGAGAAAATTGTGGTCATTTCATTTATGCGCGAATGTGTTCAGATTGCTTTTCTATTGCATTTGGCACATGGTGACGATTATCTCGAGAGTGCAAAGTAGCCAAATGAAACTTTTACTGGATTTCCACTTACTTTATCAAATCTCATCTCCACCACACAGGACAAGTTTGCATCTGTTATAGTTTTGGAGAAAATTGTGGTCATTTCATTTATGCGCGAATGTGTTCAGATTGCTTTTCTATTGCATTTGGCACATGGTGACGATTATCTCGAGAGTGCAAAGTAGCCAAATGAAACTTTTACTGGATTTCCACTTACTTTATCAAATCTCATCTCCACCACACAGGACAAGTTTGCATCTGTTATAGTTTTGGAGAAAATTGTGGTCATTTCATTTATGCGCGAATGTGTTCAGATTGCTTTTCTATTGCATTTGGCACATGGTGACGATTATCTCAAGAGTGCAAAGTAGCCAAATGAAACTTTTACTGGATTTCCACTTACTTTATCAAATCTCATCTCCACCACACAGGACAAGTTTGCATCTGTTATAGTTTTGGAGAAAATTGTGGTCATTTCATTTATGCGCGAATGTGTTCAGATTGCTTTTCTATTGCATTTGGCACAAGGTGACGATTATCTCGAGAGTGCAAAGTAGCCAAATGAAACTTTTACTGGATTTCCACTTACTTTATCAAATCTCATCTCCACCACACAGGACAAGTTTGCATCTGTTATAGTTTTGGAGAAAATTGTGGTCATTTCATTTATGCGCGAATTTGTTCAGATTGCTTTTCTATTGCATTTGGCACATGGTGACGATTATCTCAAGAGTGCAAAGTAGCCAAATGAAACTTTTACTGGATTTCCACTTACTTTATTAAATCTCATCTCCACCACACAGGACAAGTTTGCATCTGTTATAGTTTTGGAGAAAATTGTGGTCATTTCATTTATGCGCGATTGTGTTCAGATTGCTTTTCTATTGCATTTGGCACATGGTGACGATTATCTCGAGAGTGCAAAGTAGCCAAATGAAACTTTTACTGGATTTCCACTTACTTTATCAAATCTCATCTCCACCACACAGGACAAGTTTGCATCTGTTATAGTTTTGGAGAAAATTGTGGTCATTTCATTTATGCGCGAATGTGTTCAGATTGCTTTTCTATTGCATTTGGCACATGGTGACGATTATCTCGAGAGTGCAAAGTAGCCAAATGAAACTTTTACTGGATTTCCACTTACTTTATCAAATCTCATCTCCACCTCACAGGACAAGTTTGCATCTGTTATAGTTTTGGAGAAAATTGTGGTCATTTCATTTATGCGCGAATGTGTTCAGATTGCTTTTCTATTGCATTTTGCACATGGTGACGATTATCTCAAGAGTGCAAAGTAGCCAAATGAAACTTCTACTGGATTTCCACTCACTTTATCAAATCTCATCTCCACAACACAGGACATGTTTGCATCTGTTATAGTTTTGGAGAAAATTGTGGTCATTTCATTTATGCGCGAATGTGATCAGATTGCTTTTCTATTGCATTTGGCACATGGTGACGATTATCTCGAGAGTGCAAAGTAGCCAAATGAAACTTTTACTGGATTTCCACTTACTTTATCAAATCTCATCTCCACCACACAGGACAAGTTTGCATCTGTTATAGTTTTGGAGAAAATTGTGGTCATTTCATTTATGCGCGAATGTGATCAGATTGCTTTTCTATTGCATTTGGCACATGGTGACGATTATCTCGAGAGTGCAAAGTAGCCAAATGAAACTTTTACTGGATTTCCACTTACTTTATCAAATCTCATCTCCACCACACAGGACAAGTTTGCATCTGTTATAGTTTTGGAGAAAATTGTGGTCATTTCATTTATGCGCGAATGTGTTCAGATTGCTTTTCTATTGCATTTTGCACATAATGACGATTATCTCGAGAGTGCAAAGTAGCCAAATGAAACTTTTACTGGATTTCCACTTACTTTATCAAATCTCATCTCCACCACACAGGACAAGTTTGCATCTGTTATAGTTTTGGAGAAAATTGTGGTCATTTCATTTATGCGCGAATGTGTTCAGATTGCTTTTCTATTGCATTTGGCACATGGTGACGATTATCTCGAGTGTGCAAAGTAGCCAAATGAAACTTTTACTGGATTTCCACTTACTTTATCAAATCTCATCTCCACCACACAGGACAAGTTTGCATCTGTTATAGTTTTGGAGAAAATTGTGGTCATTTCATTTATGCGCGAATGTGTTCAGATTGCTTTTTTATTGCATTTGGCACATGGTGACGATTATCTCGAGAGTGCAAAGTAGCCAAATGAAACTTTTACTGGATTTCCACTTACTTTATCAAATCTCATCTCCACCACACAGGACAAAGTTGCATCTGTTATAGTTTTGGAGAAAATTGTGGTCATTTCATTTATGCGCGAATGTGTTCAGATTGCTTTTTTATTGCATTTGGCACATGGTGACGATTATCTCGAGAGTGCAAAGTAGCCAAATGAAACTTTTACTGGATTTCCACTTACTTTATCAAATCTCATCTCCACCACACAGGACAAGTTTGCATCTGTTATAGTTTTGGAGAAAATTGTGGTCATTTCATTTATGCGCGAATGTGTTCAGATTGCTTTTCTATTGCATTTGGCACATGGTGACGATTATCTCGAGAGTGCAAAGTAGCCAAATGAAACTTTTACTGGATTTCCACTTACTTTATCAAATCTCATCTCCACCACACAGGACAAGTTTGCATCTGTTATAGTTTTGGAGAAAATTGTGGTCATTTCATTTATGCGCGAATGTGTTCAGATTGCTTTTCTATTGCATTTGGCACATGGTGACGATTATCTCGAGAGTGCAAAGTAGCCAAATGAAACTTTTACTGGATTTCCACTTACTTTATCAAATCTCATCTCCACCACACAGGACAAGTTTGCATCTGTTATAGTTTTGGAGAAAATTGTGGTCATTTCATTTATGCGCGAATGTGTTCAGATTGCTTTTCTATTGCATTTGGCACATGGTGACGATTATCTCGAGAGTGCAAAGTAGCCAAATGAAACTTTTACTGGATTTCCACTTACTTTATCAAATCTCATCTCCACCACACAGGACAAAGTTGCATCTGTTATAGTTTTGGAGAAAATTGTGGTCATTTCATTTATGCGCGAATGTGTTCAGATTGCTTTTTTATTGCATTTGGCACATGGTGACGATTATCATGAGAGTGCAAAGTAGCCAAATGAAACTTTTACTGGATTTCCACTTACTTTATCAAATCTCATCTCCACCACACAGGACAAGTTTGCATCTGTTATAGTTTTGGAGAAAATTGTGGTCATTTCATTTATGCGCGAATGTGTTCAGATTGCTTTTCTATTGCATTTGGCACATGGTGACGATTATCTCGAGAGTGCAAAGTAGCCAAATGAAACTTTTACTGGATTTCCACTTACTTTATCAAATCTCATCTCCACCACACAGGACAAGTTTGCATCTGTTATAGTTTTGGAGAAAATTGTGGTCATTTCATTTATGCGCGAATTTGTTCAGATTGCTTTTCTATTGCATTTGGCACATGGTGACGATTATCTCAAGAGTGCAAAGTAGCCAAATGAAACTTTTACTGGATTTCCACTTACTTTATTAAATCTCATCTCCACCACACAGGACAAGTTTGCATCTGTTATAGTTTTGGAGAAAATTGTGGTCATTTCATTTATGCGCGATTGTGTTCAGATTGCTTTTCTATTGCATTTGGCACATGGTGACGATTATCTCGAGAGTGCAAAGTAGCCAAATGAAACTTTTACTGGATTTCCACTTACTTTATCAAATCTCATCTCCACCACACAGGACAAGTTTGCATCTGTTATAGTTTTGGAGAAAATTGTGGTCATTTCATTTATGCGCGAATGTGTTCAGATTGCTTTTCTATTGCATTTGGCACATGGTGACGATTATCTCGAGAGTGCAAAGTAGCCAAATGAAACTTTTACTGGATTTCCACTTACTTTATCAAATCTCATCTCCACCTCACAGGACAAGTTTGCATCTGTTATAGTTTTGGAGAAAATTGTGGTCATTTCATTTATGCGCGAATGTGTTCAGATTGCTTTTCTATTGCATTTGGCACATGGTGACGATTATCTCAAGAGTGCAAAGTAGCCAAATGAAACTTCTACTGGATTTCCACTCACTTTATCAAATCTCATCTCCACAACACAGGACATGTTTGCATCTGTTATAGTTTTGGAGAAAATTGTGGTCATTTCATTTATGCGCGAATGTGATCAGATTGCTTTTCTATTGCATTTGGCACATGGTGACGATTATCTCGAGAGTGCAAAGTAGCCAAATGAAACTTTTACTGGATTTCCACTTACTTTATCAAATCTCATCTCCACCACACAGGACAAGTTTGCATCTGTTATAGTTTTGGAGAAAATTGTGGTCATTTCATTTATGCGCGAATGTGATCAGATTGCTTTTCTATTGCATTTGGCACATGGTGACGATTATCTCGAGAGTGCAAAGTAGCCAAATGAAACTTTTACTGGATTTCCACTTACTTTATCAAATCTCATCTCCACCACACAGGACAAGTTTGCATCTGTTATAGTTTTGGAGAAAATTGTGGTCATTTCATTTATGCGCGAATGTGTTCAGATTGCTTTTCTATTGCATTTTGCACATAATGACGATTATCTCGAGAGTGCAAAGTAGCCAAATGAAACTTTTACTGGATTTCCACTTACTTTATCAAATCTCATCTCCACCACACAGGACAAGTTTGCATCTGTTATAGTTTTGGAGAAAATTGTGGTCATTTCATTTATGCGCGAATGTGTTCAGATTGCTTTTCTATTGCATTTGGCACATGGTGACGATTATCTCGAGTGTGCAAAGTAGCCAAATGAAACTTTTACTGGATTTCCACTTACTTTATCAAATCTCATCTCCACCACACAGGACAAGTTTGCATCTGTTATAGTTTTGGAGAAAATTGTGGTCATTTCATTTATGCGCGAATGTGTTCAGATTGCTTTTTTATTGCATTTGGCACATGGTGACGATTATCTCGAGAGTGCAAAGTAGCCAAATGAAACTTTTACTGGATTTCCACTTACTTTATCAAATCTCATCTCCACCACACAGGACAAAGTTGCATCTGTTATAGTTTTGGAGAAAATTGTGGTCATTTCATTTATGCGCGAATGTGTTCAGATTGCTTTTTTATTGCATTTGGCACATGGTGACGATTATCTCGAGAGTGCAAAGTAGCCAAATGAAACTTTTACTGGATTTCCACTTACTTTATCAAATCTCATCTCCACCACACAGGACAAGTTTGCATCTGTTATAGTTTTGGAGAAAATTGTGGTCATTTCATTTATGCGCGAATGTGTTCAGATTGCTTTTCTATTGCATTTGGCACATGGTGACGATTATCTCGAGAGTGCAAAGTAGCCAAATGAAACTTTTACTGGATTTCCACTTACTTTATCAAATCTCATCTCCACCACACAGGACAAGTTTGCATCTGTTATAGTTTTGGAGAAAATTGTGGTCATTTCATTTATGCGCGAATGTGTTCAGATTGCTTTTCTATTGCATTTGGCACATGGTGACGATTATCTCGAGAGTGCAAAGTAGCCAAATGAAACTTTTACTGGATTTCCACTTACTTTATCAAATCTCATCTCCACCACACAGGACAAGTTTGCATCTGTTATAGTTTTGGAGAAAATTGTGGTCATTTCATTTATGCGCGAATGTGTTCAGATTGCTTTTCTATTGCATTTGGCACATGGTGACGATTATCTCGAGAGTGCAAAGTAGCCAAATGAAACTTTTACTGGATTTCCACTTACTTTATCAAATCTCATCTCCACCACACAGGACAAAGTTGCATCTGTTATAGTTTTGGAGAAAATTGTGGTCATTTCATTTATGCGCGAATGTGTTCAGATTGCTTTTTTATTGCATTTGGCACATGGTGACGATTATCATGAGAGTGCAAAGTAGCCAAATGAAACTTTTACTGGATTTCCACTTACTTTATCAAATCTCATCTCCACCACACAGGACAAGTTTGCATCTGTTATAGTTTTGGAGAAAATTGTGGTCATTTCATTTATGCGCGAATGTGTTCAGATTGCTTTTCTATTGCATTTGGCACATGGTGACGATTATCTCGAGAGTGCAAAGTAGCCAAATGAAACTTTTACTGGATTTCCACTTACTTTATCAAATCTCATCTCCACCACACAGGACAAGTTTGCATCTGTTATAGTTTTGGAGAAAATTGTGGTCATTTCATTTATGCGCGAATGTGTTCAGATTGCTTTTCTATTGCATTTGGCACATGGTGACGATTATCTCGAGAGTGCAAAGTAGCCAAATGAAACTTTTACTGGATTTCCACTTACTTTATCAAATCTCATCTCCACCACACAGGACAAGTTTGCATCTGTTATAGTTTTGGAGAAAATTGTGGTCATTTCATTTATGCGCGAATGTGTTCAGATTGCTTTTCTATTGCATTTGGCACATGGTGACGATTATCTCAAGAGTGCAAAGTAGCCAAATGAAACTTTTACTGGATTTCCACTTACTTTATCAAATCTCATCTCCACCACACAGGACAAGTTTGCATCTGTTATAGTTTTGGAGAAAATTGTGGTCATTTCATTTATGCGCGAATGTGATCAGATTGCTTTTCTATTGCATTTGGCACATGGTGACGATTATCTCGGGAGTGCAAAGTAGCCAAATGAAACTTTTACTGGATTTCCACTTACTTTATCAAATCTCATCTCCACCACACAGGACAAGTTTGCATCTGTTATAGTTTTGGAGAAAATTGTGGTCATTTCATTTATGCGCGAATGTGTTCAGATTGCTTTTCTATTGCATTTGGCACATGGTGACGATTATCTCGAGAGTGCAAAGTAGCCAAATGAAACTTTTACTGGATTTCCACTTACTTTATCAAATCTCATCTCCACCACACAGGACAAGTTTGCATCTGTTACAGTTTTGGAGAAAATTGTGGTCATTTCATTTATGCGCGAATGTGTTCAGATTGCTTTTCTATTGCATTTGGCACATGGTGACGATTATCTCGAGAGTGCAAAGTAGCCAAATGAAACTTTTACTGGATTTCCACTTACTTTATCAAATCTCATCTCCACCACACAGGACAAGTTTGCATCTGTTATAGTTTTGGAGAAAATTGTGGTCATTTCATTTATGCGCGAATGTGTTCAGATTGCTTTTCTATTGCATTTGGCACATGGTGACGATTATCTCGAGAGTGCAAAGTAGCCAAATGAAACTTTTACTGGATTTCCACTTACTTTATCAAATCTCATCTCCACCACACAGGACAAGTTTGCATCTGTTATAGTTTTGGAGAAAATTGTGGTCATTTCATTTATGCGCGAATGTGTTCAGATTGCTTTTCTATTGCATTTGGCACATGGTGACGATTATCTCAAGAGTGCAAAGTAGCCAAATGAAACTTTTACTGGATTTCCACTTACTTTATCAAATCTCATCTCCACCACACAGGACAAGTTTGCATCTGTTATAGTTTTGGAGAAAATTGTGGTCATTTCATTTATGCGCGAATGTGATCAGATTGCTTTTCTATTGCATTTGGCACATGGTGACGATTATCTCGAGAGTGCAAAGTAGCCAAATGAAACTTTTACTGGATTTCCACTTACTTTATCAAATCTCATCTCCACCACACAGGACAAGTTTGCATCTGTTATAGTTTTGGAGAAAATTGTGGTCATTTCATTTATGCGCGAATGTGTTCAGATTGCTTTTCTATTGCATTTGGCACATGGTGACGATTATCTCGAGAGTGCAAAGTAGCCAAATGAAACTTTTACTGGATTTCCACTTATCATAGTATCATAGTATCATAGTTTTTAAGGTTGAAGGGAGACTCTAAGTCCATCTAGTTCAACCCGTAGCCTAACATGTTGATCCAGAGGAAGGCAAAAAAACCCCAATGTGGCAAACAAGTTCCAATGGGGAAAAAATTTCCTTCCTGACTCCACATCCGGCAATCAGACTAGTTCCCTGGATCAATACCCTGTCATAAAATCTAATATACATAACTGGTTATATTAAATTTTTCAAGAAAGGCGTCCAGTCTCTGCTTAAATGTTAGTAGTGAATCACTCATTACAACATCATGCGGCAGAGAGTTCCATAGTCTCACTGCTCGTACAGTAAAGAATCCTCGTCTGTGATTATGATTAAACCTTCTTTCCTCAAGACGTAGCAGATGCCCCCGTGTTCCAGTCGCAGGCCTAGGTGTAAATAGATCTTTGGAAAGGTCTCTGTACTGTCCCCTCATATATTTATACATTGTGATTAGATCTCCCCTAAGCCTTCGTTTTTCCAAACTAAATAACCCCAAGTTTAATAACCTGTCTTCGTATTGCAGCCCCCCCATTCCTCTAATAATCTTGGTCGCTCTTCTCTGCACCCTCTCCAGTTCAGCTATGTCCTTCTTATATATCGGTGACCAGAATTGTACAGAGTATTCTAAGTGCGGTCGCACTAGTGACTTGTACAGAGGTAGAACTATATTTTTTTCATGAACACTTATACCTCTTTTAATACATCCCATTATTTTATTAGCCCTGGCAGCAGCTGCCTGACACTGTCCACTAAAGTGAAGTTTACCATCCACCCATACACCCAAGTCTTTTTCTGTGTCTGTTTTACCCAGTGTTCTACAATTAAGTACATAATCATAAATGTTATTCCCTCTACCCAAGTGCATGACCTTACATTTATCTACATTAAACTTCAATTGCCACTTCTCAGCCCAATCCTCCAATTTACATAAATCTCCCTGTAATATAAAATTATCCTCCTCTGTATTGATTACCCTGCAGAGTTTAGTATCATCTGCAAATATTGAAATTCTACTCCGCATGCCCCCAACAAGGTCATTTATAAATATGTTGAAAAGAAGCGGGCCCAATACTGACCCCTGTGGTACCCCACTATGAACTGAGACCCAGTCCGAGTACGTACCATTAATAACCACCCTTTGTTTCCTATCACTGAGCCAGTTTTTAACCCAGTTACACATATTTTCCCCTATCCCCATTATTCTCATTTTATGTACCAACCTTTTGTGTGGCACCGTATCAAAAGCTTTTGAAAAGTCCATATACACAACATCCACTGCATTTCCCTGGTCCAGGCTTGAACTTACCTCTTCATAGAAGCTGATCAAATTAGTTTGACAGGATCGATCCCTCATAAACCCATGTTGATACTCTGTCATAAGGTTATTTTTCTTGAGATACTCCAGTATAGCATCTCTCAAGAAACCCTCAAGGATTTTACCAACCGTAGAGGTTAAACTTACCGGCCTATAATTTCCCGGCTCAGTTTTTGTCCCCTTTTTGAATATTGGCACCACATTTGCTATGCGCCAGTCCTGCGGTACCGACCCTGTTATTAAGGAATCTGAGAAGATTAAAAATAATGGTCTATCTATCACAGAACTCAATTCCTGTAGTACTCTGGGGTGTATGCCATCCGGGCCCGGAGATTTGTCAACCTTAGTGATTTCGAGGCGGTGGCGTACTTCCTGCTGGGTTAAGCAGGTAATATTCAAGGGTGAATTTATGGCATCACTGGTCATGTCATCTGCCATGGCATTTTCTTGTATAAAAACCGTAGAAAAAAAGTCATTCAGCAGGTTAGCTTTACCCTCATCCCCTTCCACCATTTCACCAAGACTATTTTTAAGGGGGCCAACACTATCGCTTTTCAGTTTTTTGCTGTTTATGTAGTTAAAGAATATTTTAGGATTATTTTTACTTTCTCTCGCAATGAGTCTCTCTGTCTCAAACTTAGCTAACTTAATTTGCTTTTTACATATTTTATTTAATTTTCTATAATTATATAATGCCTCATCACTACCTACCCTCTTTAATTCTTTTAAGGCTTTCTGTTTTTCTTTTATTGCTTCCCTTACAGCTCTATTTAGCCATAGGGGTTTCCTCCTATTTCTAGCATGTTTGTTCCCATAGGGTATATTTTCTGCACAAGCCCTATTCATGATGCTCATAAAAGTCTCCCATTTGCTTACTTTATCAAATCTCATCTCCACCACACAGGACAAGTTTGCATCTGTTATAGTTTTGGAGAAATTTGTGGTCATTTCATTTATGCGCGAATGTGTTCAGATTGCTTTTCTATTGCATTTGGCACATGGTGACGATTATCTCGAGAGTGCAAAGTAGCCAAATGAAACTTTTACTGGATTTCCACTTACTTTATCAAATCTCATCTCCACCACACAGGACAAGTTTGCATCTGTTACAGTTTTGGAGAAAATTGTGGTCATTTCATTTATGCGCGAATGTGTTCAGATTGCTTTTCTATTGCATTTGGCACATGGTGACGATTATCTCGAGAGTGCAAAGTAGCCAAATGAAACTTTTACTGGATTTCCACTTACTTTATCAAATCTCATCTCCACCACACAGGACAAGTTTGCATCTGTTATAGTTTTGGAGAAAATTGTGGTCATTTCATTTATGCGCGAATGTGTTCAGATTGCTTTTCTATTGCATTTGGCACATGGTGACGATTATCTCGAGAGTGCAAAGTAGACAAATGAAACTTACTGGATTTCCACTTACTTTATCAAATCTCATCTCCACCACACAGGACAAGTTTGCATCTGTTATAGTTTTGGAGAAATTTGTGGTCATTTCATTTATGCGCGAATGTGTTCAGATTGCTTTTCTATTGCATTTGGCACATGGTGACGATTATCTCGAGAGTGCAAAGTTGCCAAATGAAACTTTTACTGGATTTCCACTTACTTTATCAAATCTCATCTCCACCACACAGGACAAGTTTGCATCTGTTACAGTTTTGGAGAAAATTGTGGTCATTTCATTTATGCGCGAATGTGTTCAGATTGCTTTTCTATTGCATTTGGCACATGGTGACGATTATCTCGAGAGTGCAAAGTAGCCAAATGAAACTTTTACTGGATTTCCACTTACTTTATCAAATCTCATCTCCACCACACAGGACAAGTTTGCATCTGTTATAGTTTTGGAGAAAATTGTGGTCATTTCATTTATGCGCGAATGTGTTCAGATTGCTTTTCTATTGCATTTGGCACATGGTGACGATTATCTCGAGAGTGCAAAGTAGCCAAATGAAACTTTTACTGGATTTCCACTTACTTTATCAAATCTCATCACCACACAGGACAAGTTTGCATCTGTTATAGTTTTGGAGAAAATTGTGGTCATTTCATTTATGCGCGAATGTGTTCAGATTGCTTTTCTATTGCATTTGGCACATGGTGACGATTATCTCGAGAGTGCAAAGTAGCCAAATGAAACTTTTACTGGATTTCCACTTACTTTATCAAATCTCATCTCCACCACACAGGACAAAGTTGCATCTGTTATAGTTTTGGAGAAAATTGTGGTCATTTCATTTATGCGCGAATGTGTTCAGATTGCTTTTTTATTGCATTTGGCACATGGTGACGATTATCTCGAGAGTGCAAAGTAGCCAAATGAAACTTTTACTGGATTTCCACTTACTTTATCAAATCTCATCTCCACCACACAGGACAAGTTTGCATCTGTTATAGTTTTGGAGAAAATTGTGGTCATTTCATTTATGCGCGAATGTGTTCAGATTGCTTTTCTATTGCATTTGGCACATGGTGACGATTATCTCGAGAGTGCAAAGTAGCCAAATGAAACTTTTACTGGATTTCCACTTACTTTATCAAATCTCATCTCCACCACACAGGACAAGTTTGCATCTGTTATAGTTTTGGAGAAAATTGTGGTCATTTCATTTATGCGCGAATGTGTTCAGATTGCTTTTCTATTGCATTTGGCACATGGTGACGATTATCTCAAGAGTGCAAAGTAGCCAAATGAAACTTTTACTGGATTTCCACTTACTTTATCAAATCTCATCTCCACCACACAGGACAAGTTTGCATCTGTTATAGTTTTGGAGAAAATTGTGGTCATTTCATTTATGCGCGAATGTGATCAGATTGCTTTTCTATTGCATTTGGCACATGGTGACGATTATCTCGAGAGTGCAAAGTAGCCAAATGAAACTTTTACTGGATTTCCACTTACTTTATCAAATCTCATCTCCACCACACAGGACAAGTTTGCATCTGTTATAGTTTTGGAGAAAATTGTGGTCATTTCATTTATGCGCGAATGTGTTCAGATTGCTTTTCTATTGCATTTGGCACATGGTGACGATTATCTCGAGAGTGCAAAGTAGCCAAATGAAACTTTTACTGGATTTCCACTTACTTTATCAAATCTCATCTCCACCACACAGGACAAGTTTGCATCTGTTATAGTTTTGGAGAAATTTGTGGTCATTTCATTTATGCGCGAATGTGTTCAGATTGCTTTTCTATTGCATTTGGCACATGGTGACGATTATCTCGAGAGTGCAAAGTAGCCAAATGAAACTTTTACTGGATTTCCACTTACTTTATCAAATCTCATCTCCACCACACAGGACAAGTTTGCATCTGTTACAGTTTTGGAGAAAATTGTGGTCATTTCATTTATGCGCGAATGTGTTCAGATTGCTTTTCTATTGCATTTGGCACATGGTGACGATTATCTCGAGAGTGCAAAGTAGCCAAATGAAACTTTTACTGGATTTCCACTTACTTTATCAAATCTCATCTCCACCACACAGGACAAGTTTGCATCTGTTATAGTTTTGGAGAAAATTGTGGTCATTTCATTTATGCGCGAATGTGTTCAGATTGCTTTTCTATTGCATTTGGCACATGGTGACGATTATCTCGAGAGTGCAAAGTAGACAAATGAAACTTTTACTGGATTTCCACTTACTTTATCAAATCTCATCTCCACCACACAGGACAAGTTTGCATCTGTTATAGTTTTGGAGAAATTTGTGGTCATTTCATTTATGCGCGAATGTGTTCAGATTGCTTTTCTATTGCATTTGGCACATGGTGACGATTATCTCGAGAGTGCAAAGTTGCCAAATGAAACTTTTACTGGATTTCCACTTACTTTATCAAATCTCATCTCCACCACACAGGACAAGTTTGCATCTGTTACAGTTTTGGAGAAAATTGTGGTCATTTCATTTATGCGCGAATGTGTTCAGATTGCTTTTCTATTGCATTTGGCACATGGTGACGATTATCTCGAGAGTGCAAAGTAGCCAAATGAAACTTTTACTGGATTTCCACTTACTTTATCAAATCTCATCTCCACCACACAGGACAAGTTTGCATCTGTTATAGTTTTGGAGAAAATTGTGGTCATTTCATTTATGCGCGAATGTGTTCAGATTGCTTTTCTATTGCATTTGGCACATGGTGACGATTATCTCGAGAGTGCAAAGTAGCCAAATGAAACTTTTACTGGATTTCCACTTACTTTATCAAATCTTATCTCCACCACACAGGACAAGTTTGCATCTGTTATAGTTTTGGAGAAAATTGTGGTCATTTCATTTATGCGCGAATGTGTTCAGATTGCTTTTCTATTGCATTTGGCACATGGTGACGATTATCTCAAGAGTGCAAAGTAGCCAAATGAAACTTTTACTGGATTTCCACTTACTTTATCAAATCTCATCTCCACCACACAGGACAAGTTTGCATCTGTTATAGTTTTGGAGAAAATTGTGGTCATTTCATTTATGCGCGAATGTGTTCAGATTGCTTTTCTATTGCATTTGGCACATGGTGACGATTATCTCGAGAGTGCAAAGTAGCCAAATGAAACTTTTACTGGATTTCCACTTACTTTATCAAATCTCATCTCCACCACACAGGACAAAGTTGCATCTGTTATAGTTTTGGAGAAAATTGTGGTCATTTCATTTATGCGCGAATGTGTTCAGATTGCTTTTTTATTGCATTTGGCACATGGTGACGATTATCTCGAGAGTGCAAAGTAGCCAAATGAAACTTTTACTGGATTTCCACTTACTTTATCAAATCTCATCTCCACCACACAGGACAAGTTTGCATCTGTTATAGTTTTGGAGAAAATTGTGGTCATTTCATTTATGCGCGAATGTGTTCAGATTGCTTTTCTATTGCATTTGGCACATGGTGACGATTATCTCGAGAGTGCAAAGTAGCCAAATGAAACTTTTACTGGATTTCCACTTACTTTATCAAATCTCATCTCCACCACACAGGACAAGTTTGCATCTGTTATAGTTTTGGAGAAAATTGTGGTCATTTCATTTATGCGCGAATGTGTTCAGATTGCTTTTCTATTGCATTTGGCACATGGTGACGATTATCTCGAGAGTGCAAAGTAGCCAAATGAAACTTTTACTGGATTTCCACTTACTTTATCAAATTTCATCTCCACCACACAGGACAAAGTTGCATCTGTTATAGTTTTGGAGAAAATTGTGGTCATTTCATTTATGCGCGAATGTGTTCAGATTGCTTTTTTATTGCATTTGGCACATGGTGACGATTATCTCGAGAGTGCAAAGTAGCCAAATGAAACTTTTACTGGATTTCCACTTACTTTATCAAATCTCATCTCCACCACACAGGACAAGTTTGCATCTGTTATAGTTTTGGAGAAAATTGTGGTCATTTCATTTATGCGCGAATGTGTTCAGATTGCTTTTCTATTGCATTTGGCACATGGTGACGATTATCTCGAGAGTGCAAAGTAGCCAAATGAAACTTTTACTGGATTTCCACTTACTTTATCAAATCTCATCTCCACCACACAGGACAAGTTTGCATCTGTTATAGTTTTGGAGAAAATTGTGGTCATTTCATTTATGCGCGAATGTGTTCAGATTGCTTTTCTATTGCATTTGGCACATGGTGACGATTATCTCGAGAGTGCAAAGTAGCCAAATGAAACTTTTACTGGATTTCCACTTACTTTATCAAATCTCATCTCCACCACACAGGACAAGTTTGCATCTGTTATAGTTTTGGAGAAAATTGTGGTCATTTCATTTATGCGCGAATGTGTTCAGATTGCTTTTCTATTGCATTTGGCACATGGTGACGATTATCTCGAGAGTGCAAAGTAGCCAAATGAAACTTTTACTGGATTTCCACTTACTTTATCAAATTTCATCTCCACCACACAGGACAAAGTTGCATCTGTTATAGTTTTGGAGAAAATTGTGGTCATTTCATTTATGCGCGAATGTGTTCAGATTGCTTTTTTATTGCATTTGGCACATGGTGACGATTATCTCGAGAGTGCAAAGTAGCCAAATGAAACTTTTACTGGATTTCCACTTACTTTATCAAATCTCATCTCCACCACACAGGACAAGTTTGCATCTGTTATAGTTTTGGAGAAAATTGTGGTCATTTCATTTATGCGCGAATGTGTTCAGATTGCTTTTCTATTGCATTTGGCACATGGTGACGATTATCTCGAGAGTGCAAAGTAGCCAAATGAAACTTTTACTGGATTTCCACTTACTTTATCAAATCTCATCTCCACCACACAGGACAAGTTTGCATCTGTTATAGTTTTGGAGAAAATTGTGGTCATTTCATTTATGCGCGAATGTGTTCAGATTGCTTTTCTATTGCATTTGGCACATGGTGACGATTATCTCGAGAGTGCAAAGTAGCTGTTACGGGGGGCTGTCTGATAATAACCGAAAGGAGTATCAGACAGTCAGGGTCCACCGTGCAAAGACTTTGCTGCAGACTATGGCAGAGTGCAATACCTCTGTTAACTCACAGAAGGATATAATAAGTAAGTAAAGCAATTCCTCCCTTACTTGGAGGGTGTGTGGAATGATCTCTGTTAACAATCACAGAGACAAAGGCAATGTGTGCGAAATGGCACCTACCTAGGTCCGCTCTTCTAGTGGTGCAAAAGAGACGAACAGCAGCGTAAGCCGCACAAAGCTCCTACCTGCGTTCGCTCCACTAGTGTGCGAGGACACGAACCACTAGATATGGCACCTGCCTAGGTCCGCTCTTCTAGTGGTGCAAAAGAGACGAACAGCAGCGTAAGCCGCACAAAGCTCCTACCTCTGTTCGCTCCCCTAGTGTGCGAGGATACGAACAACTGCCAGACGCAGTATAAGGAACGTTACCCTAGCGGCAACGTCCACCTACGAGTAGAATCACAAGGCCCAGCCAGACCATGTGCCTCAGGCACCTGCCTATGTCCGCTCCCCTAAGAGGTAAGGATACGGACAGCAGCCGAAGCTGTAAGGTATAAGAACGCTACCCTGCCGGTAGCGCTCACCTAGCATAGACAGAGGAATGCCTAGAGGAACGCGCACAGAGCGTCTACTCATATGCATGAACCAAGAGGACTGAGCACCATGCGGCGTGTGTCAGGGTCTTATATAGACTCTGTGCCTCATCCAAGATGGAGGACACCAGAGCCAATCCGCTGCCAGAACGACAGGAGTGACGTCATGCTGGCCTATCACCGAGCAAGACGTCACAAGCACATGACCAGCGACCAATCGGCATAGAAGGTGTCAGAGACATGTGACCTCGTGTCAGCGATGATGTCACCCACACATGTGCAATGGCTCCAAGATTGGACTTAGTCTCCGGCGCTCGCACATGTGCAGTAGCAAGAAATCTGGACTTAGTCTCCAGCGCTCGCACATGTGCAGTAGCACGAAATCTGGACTTAGTCTCCAGCGCTCGCACATGTGCAGTAGCACGAAATCTGGACTTAGTCTCCAGCGCTCGCACATGTGCAGTAGCAAGAAATCTGGACTTAGTCTCCAGCGCTCGCACATGTGCAGTAGCAAGAAATCTGGACATAGTCTCCAGCGCTCGCACATGTGCAGTAGCAAGAAATCTGGACATAGTCTCCAGTGCTCGCAGCAACCGTAACAGTACCTCCCCCTCAAGGGCCCCCCTCCCGGCGACGCAGGTAATCGGCAACTAAGTCGGGAGCATGGACAGCCTCCTCAGGCTCCCAAGAGCGATGTTCCGGGCCATAGCCCTCCCAATCTATCAAGAAGAACCTGCGCCCTCTAACCATCTTAGAACCAACTATGGCTCGTACCTCATAGCTAGAGCGAGAGGAATCAGAGGCAGGAGAGTGCACTTCACGAGCGTGAGGTAAAATAGCCGGCTTTAGCAGTGAGACATGGAATTTGTCATGAATCCTAAGATGGACAGGTAACTTCAATTGATAGACTACAGGATTTACCTGTCGAAGAACCTCATAAGGACCCAGGAAGCGAGGAGCAAATTTGACAGAGCTCACTCTAAGTCTCACGTGTTTTGCAGAGAGCCACACAAAGTCCCCTGGAGAAAAGACAGGAGCCGGGCGACGAAACCTATCGGACACCGTCTTCATACGGTCCTTAGCTGCTTGGATCGACTCTTGAGTCCGATCCCAAACCTCTCTGGCATTAGTTGCCCAGTCGGCCACAAGAGGAGGAGGTGCAGCAGCGGGAAACGGTACCGGTACCCTAGGGTGTTGCCCATTATTGAGTACGAACGGTGTCTGCCCAGTGGCCTCAGCCAGCGAATTGTTAAGGGCAAATTCTGCCCAGGGTAGGAGGGAGGACCAGTTATCGTGGTTCTCAGCAACAAAGTGTCGAAGGTATATAATCATAGATTGATTGGTACGTTCAACCAAACCATTAGTCTCCGGATGGTATGCCGAAGAGAGATTCAACTCAATTTGCAGAAGGCTACAAAGATCTCGCCAGAAACGGGAAGTAAATTGCGGGCCTCTATCACAAATGATACGATCTGGCATCCCGTGAAGCCTAAAGACATGCTTGAGGAATAGTTTGGCTAGTACCCTGGAAGATGGGATTCTCGATAACGGTACGAGATGAACCATCCGGGAGAAATGGTCCGTAATGACCCACACAAATCTATGTCCCTGTGAACATGGAAGATCACCCACAAAGTCCATGCCTACCACCTCCCATGGTCTATCTGGCACTGGTAAAGGATGCAAGAGCCCAGCCGGTCTCTGCCGTAATGGACGGTTGCGAGCACACGAGTAGCAGGAACCGACATATCTCTTGACGTGGCTGGCTAAGTGTGGCCACCAATACCACCTCTCCAGTAACTCTCGTGTCCGCCTAATACCAAAATGCCCACCCACCTTTGAGGTGTGGGCCCATGACAGTATATCATTCTGTCGATCAGGCGGAACAAAGGTCTTGCCCGGTGGGATTTGGTCTAACGTCACAGGGGAGAGCGTATGAAAAACCCTGGGGGGAAGGATAAGACGAGGTTCGTCAATCTCTTCCTGGGTAGAAAGCATAGAGCGAGACAGGGCGTCTGCCTTGTTATTCTTACTCCCAGACAGATAGTTGATGGAGAAGTGAAAGCGGGAGAAAAACAAGGACCAGCGGGCTTGGCGAGGATTCAGACGCTGAGCGGTTTGTAAGTACGTCAGATTCTTATGGTCTGTATAGACCTGGAAAGGATGTTTCGCTCCTTCCAGCAAGTGACGCCACTCCTCCAAGGCTAATCTCAAGGCGAGCAGTTCCCTATCCCCAATGGTATAGTTTCTCTCTGCCGGTGAAAAGGTTTTAGCAAAGAAGAAACACGGCCTTTTTCTACCTGCACCGTTCTTTTGATACAAGACCGCACCAGCACCCACTGAAGAGGCATCAACCTCTAAGAGGAAGGGCTTATTCTCATCGGGTCTTTGAAGAACGGGAGCAGTTGAAAAGTGTCTTTTTACTGCCTCAAAAGCCTGAGATGTCTCAGTAGACCAGGCTTTGGGATTAGCACCTTTCTTAGTCAAGGCCACCAAAGGGGCCACCAAAGTAGAAAAATGGGGTATGAACTGCCTGTAATAATTTATGAATCCTAAGAAGCGTTGCACCGCCTTCAAGGAATGAGGTTCGGACCATTGCAGGACAGCAGAGAGCTTCGCAGGATCCATAGCCAGACCCTCTTGTGAGATAATGTAACCCAAAAAAGGCAATGAGGACTGCTCGAATACACATTTCTCGAGTTTAGCAAACAATGAGTGCTCCCTTAAACGGGAAAGGACACGAACGACATCCTGACGATGAGTCTCCAGATCAGGAGAAAAAATCAGGATGTCGTCCAGATACACCACTACTGAGGATAACAGTAAATCCCTGAACACATCGTTTACGAAGTCCTGAAATACTGCGGGTGCATTACATAACCCAAAAGGCATGACGAGGTATTCATAGTGACCGTCTCGGGTGTTAAAAGCGGTCTTCCATTCGTCACCCTTTCGAATTCGTACCAAGTTATACGCACCCCGCAGATCCAACTTCGTAAAAACTTGAGCTCCTCTCAGTCTGTCAAAGAGCTCCGAAATTAAAGGTAATGGGTATTTGTTCTTTATTGTGATTGCGTTGAGACCCCTGTAATCTATGCAGGGACGCAAATCACCCTCTTTCTTCCGAACAAAGAAAAACCCAGCTCCCGCGGGAGAGACAGACTTACGAATGAACCCCTTCTCTAAACTCTCTCTTATATAGGTCGACATGGCCTCCGACTCAGGTATCGACAGGGGGTAAACCCTGCCTTTAGGTGGAACCGAACCTGGGATAAGGTCTATGGCACAGTCATACGGCCTATGGGGTGGAAGAACCTCAGCACCCTGTTTGGAGAACACGTCAGCGAAATCCAAATAGGGTGTAGGTATGGGAGAGAGATCAGTTGATGCAACCGCAACGACCTTAGGTGGTAAGGGAAGACATCGGGACTGACATTTCGAACCCCAACTAATAATGCTGTCAGACTCCCAGTCAATGTGAGGAGCATGAGTCCGAAGCCATGGAAGACCCAGAAGGACGTCGTCTATACCCTCAGGCAAAACAAGAAAAGAAATCTCCTCTATGTGACCCTGAGACAGGGAAAGGCGCAAGGGAACTGTCCTCAATGTAATGGAGTCAGACAACATAGTTCCATTAACAACACGAACAGGAATAGGCGCCTCTAACATGATAGAGGGAATATTGTGTCCCTTTACAAATCCTGAGGACACAAAAATCCCGTCAGCTCCGGAATCCACAAAAGCCATAATAGGCCATGTATTCTCAGATAACGAGAGCTGACCTGGGATACAACACTTAGAGGGTGCAGAAGACGTCTCTAGTAACCCCCCTCTAATGGTTACTAGGCCAGGGAGTTTCCCTGACGACTAGGACACTTGTTGGCATAGTGCCCAGCCTGATGACATACATAACATATAGGAGGACCAGACTTGCGTAGTCTGGAGAACGTATGACCTAACTCCATAGGAGTGGGAGATGTTTCAGATGCTGAGGAAGATGGTAGTGGACCCTCAACAACTGGAATAGCCCGATGCTTAGGGCGTGAGGAAGAGACCTCGAGTCTACGTTCCTTATGGCGTACATCGATCCTCGTTGCAACTGTGATCAAGTCCTCCAGAGAAGCAGGGACCTCACGAGTAGCAAGGGCATCCTTGACATAGCCTGCCAACCCTCTCCAGAAGATAGGAATCAACACCTTCTCTGGCCAATCTAGTTCTGCCACCAGAGTTCTAAAAGCAATGGCATAAGAACTAGTGGATAACGAACCCTGAGATAGATCTAACAGTCTCAGGGCCGCATCATGGGTAACCTGCGGACCCATGAATACCGCCTTAAGAGCATCAAGAAAGTCTTGATGTCTCAGAGTAACCACATCAGAGCGCTCCCATAGGGGAGTCGCCCATTCTAAGGCTTTGTCCTGAAGTAATGAGATGATAAAGCCTACTCTGGACCTCTCCGTAGAGAAGCGAGAAGAGTTGACCTCTAGGTGTATCTGACACTGACTAATGAAACCACGACATGATCTGGCATCGCCAGAATATCTGTTTGGCAGAGCAAGTCGAGGATCATGTGCAGATGTCACCATGGTCTGAGGTTTATCCTCTATACTCTTGAGCCGTGACTCAAGTACTTGTATGTAACGGTGTAACTGCTGATATTCTGCCATAACTGCCAGACCCTTGGCTCAGTCCTAATGTTACGGGGGGCTGTCTGATAATAACCGAAAGGAGTATCAGACAGTCAGGGTCCACCGTGCAAAGACTTTGCTGCAGACTATGGCAGAGTGCAATACCTCTGTTAACTCACAGAAGGATATAATAAGTAAGTAAAGCAATTCCTCCCTTACTTGGAGGGTGTGTGGAATGATCTCTGTTAACAATCACAGAGACAAAGGCAATGTGTGCGAAATGGCACCTACCTAGGTCCGCTCTTCTAGTGGTGCAAAAGAGACGAACAGCAGCGTAAGCCGCACAAAGCTCCTACCTGCGTTCGCTCCACTAGTGTGCGAGGACACGAACCACTAGATATGGCACCTGCCTAGGTCCGCTCTTCTAGTGGTGCAAAAGAGACGAACAGCAGCGTAAGCCGCACAAAGCTCCTACCTCTGTTCGCTCCCCTAGTGTGCGAGGATACGAACAACTGCCAGACGCAGTATAAGGAACGTTACCCTAGCGGCAACGTCCACCTACGAGTAGAATCACAAGGCCCAGCCAGACCATGTGCCTCAGGCACCTGCCTATGTCCGCTCCCCTAAGAGGTAAGGATACGGACAGCAGCCGAAGCTGTAAGGTATAAGAACGCTACCCTGCCGGTAGCGCTCACCTAGCATAGACAGAGGAATGCCTAGAGGAACGCGCACAGAGCGTCTACTCATATGCATGAACCAAGAGGACTGAGCACCATGCGGCATGTGTCAGGGTCTTATATAGACTCTGTGCCTCATCCAAGATGGAGGACACCAGAGCCAATCCGCTGCCAGAACGACAGGAGTGACGTCATGCTGGCCTATCACCGAGCAAGACGTCACAAGCACATGACCAGCGACCAATCGGCATAGAAGGTGTCAGAGACATGTGACCTCGTGTCAGCGATGATGTCACCCACACATGTGCAATGGCTCCAAGATTGGACTTAGTCTCCGGCGCTCGCACATGTGCAGTAGCAAGAAATCTGGACTTAGTCTCCAGCGCTCGCACATGTGCAGTAGCACGAAATCTGGACTTAGTCTCCAGCGCTCGCACATGTGCAGTAGCACGAAATCTGGACTTAGTCTCCAGCGCTCGCACATGTGCAGTAGCAAGAAATCTGGACTTAGTCTCCAGCGCTCGCACATGTGCAGTAGCAAGAAATCTGGACATAGTCTCCAGCGCTCGCACATGTGCAGTAGCAAGAAATCTGGACATAGTCTCCAGTGCTCGCAGCAACCGTAACAGTAGCCAAATGAAACTTTTACTGGATTTCCACTTACTTTATCAAATCTCATCTCCACCACACAGGACAAGTTTGCATCTGTTATAGTTTTGGAGAAAATTGTGGTCATTTCATTTATGCGCGAATGTGTTCAGATTGCTTTTCTATTGCATTTGGCACATGGTGACGATTATCTCGAGAGTGCAAAGTAGCCAAATGAAACTTTTACTGGATTTCCACTTACTTTATCAAATCTCATCTCCACCACACAGGACAAAGTTGCATCTGTTATAGTTTTGGAGAAAATTGTGGTCATTTCATTTATGCGCGAATGTGTTCAGATTGCTTTTTTATTGCATTTGGCACATGGTGACGATTATCTCGAGAGTGCAAAGTAGCCAAATGAAACTTTTACTGGATTTCCACTTACTTTATCAAATCTCATCTCCACCACACAGGACAAGTTTGCATCTGTTATAGTTTTGGAGAAAATTGTGGTCATTTCATTTATGCGCGAATGTGTTCAGATTGCTTTTCTATTGCATTTGGCACATGGTGACGATTATCTCGAGAGTGCAAAGTAGCCAAATGAAACTTTTACTGGATTTCCACTTACTTTATCAAATCTCATCTCCACCACACAGGACAAGTTTGCATCTGTTATAGTTTTGGAGAAAATTGTGGTCATTTCATTTATGCGCGAATGTGTTCAGATTGCTTTTTTATTGCATTTGGCACATGGTGACGATTATCTCGAGAGTGCAAAGTAGCCAAATGAAACTTTTACTGGATTTCCACTTACTTTATCAAATCTCATCTCCACCACACAGGACAAGTTTGCATCTGTTATAGTTTTGGAGAAAATTGTGGTCATTTCATTTATGCGCGAATGTGTTCAGATTGCTTTTCTATTGCATTTGGCACATGGTGACGATTATCTCGAGAGTGCAAAGTAGCCAAATGAAACTTTTACTGGATTTCCACTTACTTTATCAAATCTCATCTCCACCACACAGGACAAGTTTGCATCTGTTATAGTTTTGGAGAAAATTGTGGTCATTTCATTTATGCGCGAATGTGTTCAGATTGCTTTTCTATTGCATTTGGCACATAATGACGATTATCTCGAGAGTGCAAAGTAGCCAAATGAAACTTTTATTGGATTTCCACTTACTTTATCAAATCTCATCTCCACCACACAGGACAAAGTTGCATCTGTTATAGTTTTGGAGAAAATTGTGGTCATTTCATTTATGCGCGAATGTGTTCAGATTGCTTTTTTATTGCATTTGGCACATGGTGACGATTATCTCGAGAGTGCAAAGTAGCCAAATGAAACTTTTACTGGATTTCCACTTACTTTATCAAATCTCACCTCCACCACACAGGACAAAGTTGCATCTGTTATTGTTTTGGAGAAAATTGTGGTCATTTCATTTATGCGCGAATGTGTTCAGATTGCTTTTTTATTGCATTTGGCACATGGTGACGATTATCTCGAGAGTGCAAAGTAGCCAAATGAAACTTTTACTGGATTTCCACTTACTTTATCAAATCTCATCTCCACCACACAGGACAAGTTTGCATCTGTTATAGTTTTGGAGAAAATTGTGGTCATTTCATTTATGCGCGAATGTGTTCAGATTGCTTTTCTATTGCATTTGGCACATGGTGACGATTATCTCGAGAGTGCAAAGTAGCCAAATGAAACTTTTACTGGATTTCCACTTACTTTATCAAATCTCATCTCCACCACACAGGACAAGTTTGCATCTGTTATAGTTTTGGAGAGAATTGTGGTCATTTCATTTATGCGCGAATGTGTTCAGATTGCTTTTCTATTGCATTTGGCACATGGTGACGATTATCTCGAGAGTGCAAAGTAGCCAAATGAAACTTTTACTGGATTTCCACTTACTTTATCAAATCTCATCTCCACCACACAGGACAAGTTTGCATCTGTTATAGTTTTGGAGAAAATTGTGGTCATTTCATTTATGCGCGAATGTGATCAGATTGCTTTTCTATTGCATTTGGCACATGGTGACGATTATCTCGAGAGTGCAAAGTAGCCAAATGAAACTTTTACTGGATTTCCACTTACTTTATCAAATCTCATCTCCACCACACAGGACAAAGTTGCATCTGTTATAGTTTTGGAGAAAATTGTGGTCATTTCATTTATGCGCGAATGTGTTCAGATTGCTTTTTTATTGCATTTGGCACATGGTGACGATTATCTCGAGAGTGCAAAGTAGCCAAATGAAACTTTTACTGGATTTCCACTTACTTTATCAAATCTCATCTCCACCACACAGGACAAGTTTGCATCTGTTATAGTTTTGGAGAAAATTGTGGTCATTTCATTTATGCGCGAATGTGTTCAGATTGCTTTTCTATTGCATTTGGCACATGGTGACGATTATCTCGAGAGTGCAAAGTAGCCAAATGAAACTTTTACTGGATTTCCACTTACTTTATCAAATCTCATCTCCACCACACAGGACAAGTTTGCATCTGTTATAGTTTTGGAGAAAATTGTGGTCATTTCATTTATGCGCGAATGTGTTCAGATTGCTTTTCTATTGCATTTGGCACATGGTGACGATTATCTCGAGAGTGCAAAGTAGCCAAATGAAACTTTTACTGGATTTCCACTTACTTTATCAAATCTCATCTCCACCACACAGGACAAGTTTGCATCTGTTACAGTTTTGGAGAAAATTGTGGTCATTTCATTTATGCGCGAATGTGTTCAGATTGCTTTTCTATTGCATTTGGCACATGGTGACGATTATCTCGAGAGTGCAAAGTAGCCAAATGAAACTTTTACTGGATTTCCACTTACTTTATCAAATCTCATCTCCACCACACAGGACAAGTTTGCATCTGTTATAGTTTTGGAGAAAATTGTGGTCATTTCATTTATGCGCGAATGTGTTCAGATTGCTTTTCTATTGCATTTGGCACATGGTGACGATTATCTCGAGAGTGCAAAGTAGCCAAATGAAACTTTTACTGGATTTCCACTTACTTTATCAAATCTCATCTCCACCACACAGGACAAGTTTGCATCTGTTATAGTTTTGGAGAAAATTGTGGTCATTTCATTTATGCGCGAATGTGTTCAGATTGCTTTTTTATTGCATTTGGCACATGGTGACGATTATCTCGAGAGTGCAAAGTAGCCAAATGAAACTTTTACTGGATTTCCACTTACTTTATCAAATCTCATCTCCACCACACAGGACAAGTTTGCATCTGTTATAGTTTTGGAGAAAATTGTGGTCATTTCATTTATGCGCGAATGTGTTCAAATTGCTTTTCTATTGCATTTGGCACATGGTGACGATTATCTCGAGAGTGCAAAGTAGCCAAATGAAACTTTTACTGGATTTCCACTTACTTTATCAAATCTCATCTCCACCACACAGGACAAGTTTGCATCTGTTATAGTTTTGGAGAGAATTGTGGTCATTTCATTTATGCGCGAATGTGTTCAGATTGCTTTTCTATTGCATTTGGCACATGGTGACGATTATCTCGAGAGTGCAAAGTAGCCAAATGAAACTTTTACTGGATTTCCACTTTATCAAATCTCATCTCCACCACACAGGACAAGTTTGCATCTGTTATAGTTTTGGAGAAAATTGTGGTCATTTCATTTATGCGCGAATGTGTTTAGATTGCTTTTCTATTGCATTTGGCACATGGTGACGATTATCTCAAGAGTGCAAAGTAGCCAAATGAAACTTTTACTGGATTTCCACTTACTTTATCAAATCTCATCTCCACCACACAGGACAAGTTTGCATCTGTTATAGTTTTGGAGAAAATTGTGGTCATTTCATTTATGCGCGAATGTGATCAGATTGCTTTTCTATTGCATTTGGCACATGGTGACGATTATCTCGAGAGTGCAAAGTAGCCAAATGAAACTTTTACTGGATTTCCACTTACTTTATCAAATCTCATCTCCACCACACAGGACAAAGTTGCATCTGTTATAGTTTTGGAGAAAATTGTGGTCATTTCATTTATGCGCGAATGTGTTCAGATTGCTTTTTTATTGCATTTGGCACATGGTGACGATTATCTCGAGAGTGCAAAGTAGCCAAATGAAACTTTTACTGGATTTCCACTTACTTTATCAAATCTCATCTCCACCACACAGGACAAGTTTGCATCTGTTATAGTTTTGGAGAAAATTGTGGTCATTTCATTTATGCGCGAATGTGTTCAGATTGCTTTTCTATTGCATTTGGCACATGGTGACGATTATCTCGAGAGTGCAAAGTAGCCAAATGAAACTTTTACTGGATTTCCACTTACTTTATCAAATCTCATCTCCACCACACAGGACAAGTTTGCATCTGTTATAGTTTTGGAGAAAATTGTGGTCATTTCATTTATGCGCGAATGTGTTCAGATTGCTTTTCTATTGCATTTGGCACATGGTGACGATTATCTCGAGAGTGCAAAGTAGCCAAATGAAACTTTTACTGGATTTCCACTTACTTTATCAAATCTCATCTCCACCACACAGGACAAGTTTGCATCTGTTACAGTTTTGGAGAAAATTGTGGTCATTTCATTTATGCGCGAATGTGTTCAGATTGCTTTTCTATTGCATTTGGCACATGGTGACGATTATCTCGAGAGTGCAAAGTAGCCAAATGAAACTTTTACTGGATTTCCACTTACTTTATCAAATCTCATCTCCACCACACAGGACAAGTTTGCATCTGTTATAGTTTTGGAGAGAATTGTGGTCATTTCATTTATGCGCGAATGTGTTCAGATTGCTTTTCTATTGCATTTGGCACATGGTGACGATTATCTCGAGAGTGCAAAGTAGCCAAATGAAACTTTTACTGGATTTCCACTTACTTTATCAAATCTCATCTCCACCACACAGGACAAGTTTGCATCTGTTATAGTTTTGGAGAAAATTGTGGTCATTTCATTTATGCGCGAATGTGATCAGATTGCTTTTCTATTGCATTTGGCACATGGTGACGATTATCTCGAGAGTGCAAAGTAGCCAAATGAAACTTTTACTGGATTTCCACTTACTTTATCAAATCTCATCTCCACCACACAGGACAAAGTTGCATCTGTTATAGTTTTGGAGAAAATTGTGGTCATTTCATTTATGCGCGAATGTGTTCAGATTGCTTTTTTATTGCATTTGGCACATGGTGACGATTATCTCAAGAGTGCAAAGTAGCCAAATGAAACTTTTACTGGATTTCCACTTACTTTATCAAATCTCATCTCCACCACACAGGACAAGTTTGCATCTGTTATAGTTTTGGAGAAAATTGTGGTCATTTCATTTATGCGCGAATGTGTTCAGATTGCTTTTCTATTGCATTTGGCACATGGTGACGATTATCTCGAGAGTGCAAAGTAGCCAAATGAAACTTTTACTGGATTTCCACTTACTTTATCAAATCTCATCTCCACCACACAGGACAAGTTTGCATCTGTTATAGTTTTGGAGAAAATTGTGGTCATTTCATTTATGCGCGAATGTGTTCAGATTGCTTTTCTATTGCATTTGGCACATGGTGACGATTATCTCGAGAGTGCAAAGTAGCCAAATGAAACTTTTACTGGATTTCCACTTACTTTATCAAATCTCATCTCCACCACACAGGACAAGTTTGCATCTGTTACAGTTTTGGAGAAAATTGTGGTCATTTCATTTATGCGCGAATGTGTTCAGATTGCTTTTCTATTGCATTTGGCACATGGTGACGATTATCTCGAGAGTGCAAAGTAGCCAAATGAAACTTTTACTGGATTTCCACTTACTTTATCAAATCTCATCTCCACCACACAGGACAAGTTTGCATCTGTTATAGTTTTGGAGAAAATTGTGGTCATTTCATTTATGCGCGAATGTGTTCAGATTGCTTTTCTATTGCATTTGGCACATGGTGACGATTATCTCGAGAGTGCAAAGTAGCCAAATGAAACTTTTACTGGATTTCCACTTACTTTATCAAATCTCATCTCCACCACACAGGACAAGTTTGCATCTGTTATAGTTTTGGAGAAAATTGTGGTCATTTCATTTATGCGCGAATGTGTTCAGATTGCTTTTTTATTGCATTTGGCACATGGTGACGATTATCTCGAGAGTGCAAAGTAGCCAAATGAAACTTTTACTGGATTTCCACTTACTTTATCAAATCTCATCTCCACCACACAGGACAAGTTTGCATCTGTTATAGTTTTGGAGAAAATTGTGGTCATTTCATTTATGCGCGAATGTGTTCAGATTGCTTTTCTATTGCATTTGGCACATGGTGACGATTATCTCGAGAGTGCAAAGTAGCCAAATGAAACTTTTACTGGATTTCCACTTACTTTATCAAATCTCATCTCCACCACACAGGACAAGTTTGCATCTGTTATAGTTTTGGAGAGAATTGTGGTCATTTCATTTATGCGCGAATGTGTTCAGATTGCTTTTCTATTGCATTTGGCACATGGTGACGATTATCTCGAGAGTGCAAAGTAGCCAAATGAAACTTTTACTGGATTTCCACTTTATCAAATCTCATCTCCACCACACAGGACAAGTTTGCATCTGTTATAGTTTTGGAGAAAATTGTGGTCATTTCATTTATGCGCGAATGTGTTTAGATTGCTTTTCTATTGCATTTGGCACATGGTGACGATTATCTCAAGAGTGCAAAGTAGCCAAATGAAACTTTTACTGGATTTCCACTTACTTTATCAAATCTCATCTCCACCACACAGGACAAGTTTGCATCTGTTATAGTTTTGGAGAAAATTGTGGTCATTTCATTTATGCGCGAATGTGATCAGATTGCTTTTCTATTGCATTTGGCACATGGTGACGATTATCTCGAGAGTGCAAAGTAGCCAAATGAAACTTTTACTGGATTTCCACTTACTTTATCAAATCTCATCTCCACCACACAGGACAAAGTTGCATCTGTTATAGTTTTGGAGAAAATTGTGGTCATTTCATTTATGCGCGAATGTGTTCAGATTGCTTTTTTATTGCATTTGGCACATGGTGACGATTATCTCGAGAGTGCAAAGTAGCCAAATGAAACTTTTACTGGATTTCCACTTACTTTATCAAATCTCATCTCCACCACACAGGACAAGTTTGCATCTGTTATAGTTTTGGAGAAAATTGTGGTCATTTCATTTATGCGCGAATGTGTTCAGATTGCTTTTCTATTGCATTTGGCACATGGTGACGATTATCTCGAGAGTGCAAAGTAGCCAAATGAAACTTTTACTGGATTTCCACTTACTTTATCAAATCTCATCTCCACCACACAGGACAAGTTTGCATCTGTTATAGTTTTGGAGAAAATTGTGGTCATTTCATTTATGCGCGAATGTGTTCAGATTGCTTTTCTATTGCATTTGGCACATGGTGACGATTATCTCGAGAGTGCAAAGTAGCCAAATGAAACTTTTACTGGATTTCCACTTACTTTATCAAATCTCATCTCCACCACACAGGACAAGTTTGCATCTGTTACAGTTTTGGAGAAAATTGTGGTCATTTCATTTATGCGCGAATGTGTTCAGATTGCTTTTCTATTGCATTTGGCACATGGTGACGATTATCTCGAGAGTGCAAAGTAGCCAAATGAAACTTTTACTGGATTTCCACTTACTTTATCAAATCTCATCTCCACCACACAGGACAAGTTTGCATCTGTTATAGTTTTGGAGAAAATTGTGGTCATTTCATTTATGCGCGAATGTGTTCAGATTGCTTTTCTATTGCATTTGGCACATGGTGACGATTATCTCGAGAGTGCAAAGTAGCCAAATGAAACTTTTACTGGATTTCCACTTACTTTATCAAATCTCATCTCCACCACACAGGACAGGTTTGCATCTGTTATAGTTTTGGAGAAAATTGTGGTCATTTCATTTATGCGCGAATGTGTTCAGATTGCTTTTCTATTGCATTTGGCACATGGTGACGATTATCTCGAGAGTGCAAAGTAGCCAAATGAAACTTTTACTGGATTTCCACTTACTTTATCAAATCTCATCTCCACCACACAGGACAAGTTTGCATCTGTTATAGTTTTGGAGAAATTTGTGGTCATTTCATTTATGCGCGAATGTGTTCAGATTGCTTTTCTATTGCACTTGGCACATGGTGACGATTATCTCGAGAGTGCAAAGTAGCCAAATGAAACTTTTACTGGATTTCCACTTACTTTATCAAATCTCATCTCCACCACACAGGACAAGTTTGCATCTGTTACAGTTTTGGAGAAAATTGTGGTCATTTCATTTATGCGCGAATGTGTTCAGATTGCTTTTCTATTGCATTTGGCACATGGTGACGATTATCTCGAGAGTGCAAAGTAGCCAAATGAAACTTTTACTGGATTTCCACTTACTTTATCAAATCTCATCTCCACCACAAAGGACAAGTTTGCATCTGTTATAGTTTTGGAGAAAATTGTGGTCATTTCATTTATGCGCGAATGTGTTCAGATTGCTTTTCTATTGCATTTGGCACATGGTGACGATTATCTCGAGAGTGCAAAGTAGACAAATGAAACTTTTACTGGATTTCCACTTACTTTATCAAATCTCATCTCCACCACACAGGACAAGTTTGCATCTGTTATAGTTTTGGAGAAATTTGTGGTCATTTCATTTATGCGCGAATGTGTTCAGATTGCTTTTCTATTGCATTTGGCACATGGTGACGATTATCTCGAGAGTGCAAAGTAGCCAAATGAAACTTTTACTGGATTTCCACTTACTTTATCAAATCTCATCTCCACCACAAAGGACAAGTTTGCATCTGTTACAGTTTTGGAGAAAATTGTGGTCATTTCATTTATGCGCGAATGTGTTCAGATTGCTTTTCTATTGCATTTGGCACATGGTGACGATTATCTCGAGAGTGCAAAGTAGCCAAATGAAACTTTTACTGGATTTCCACTTACTTTATCAAATCTCATCTCCACCACACAGGACAAGTTTGCATCTGTTATAGTTTTGGAGAAAATTGTGGTCATTTCATTTATGCGCGAATGTGTTCAGATTGCTTTTCTATTGCATTTGGCACATGGTGACGATTATCTCGAGAGTGCAAAGTAGCCAAATGAAACTTTTACTGGATTTCCACTTTATCAAATCTCATCTCCACCACACAGGACAAGTTTGCATCTGTTATAGTTTTGGAGAAAATTGTGGTCATTTCATTTATGCGCGAATGTGTTCAGATTGCTTTTCTATTGCATTTGGCACATGGTGACGATTATCTCGAGAGTGCAAAGTAGCCAAATGAAACTTTTACTGGATTTCCACTTACTTTATCAAATCTCATCTCCACCACACAGGACAAGTTTGCATCTGTTACAGTTTTGGAGAAAATTGTGGTCATTTCATTTATGCGCGAATGTGTTCAGATTGCTTTTCTATTGCATTTGGCACATGGTGACGATTATCTCGAGAGTGCAAAGTAGCCAAATGAAACTTTTACTGGATTTCCACTTACTTTATCAAATCTCATCTCCACCACACAGGACAAGTTTGCATCTGTTATAGTTTTGGAGAAAATTGTGGTCATTTCATTTATGCGCGAATGTGTTCAGATTGCTTTTCTATTGCATTTGGCACATGGTGACGATTATCTCGAGAGTGCAAAGTAGCCAAATGAAACTTTTACTGGATTTCCACTTACTTTATCAAATCTCATCTCCACCACACAGGACAAGTTTGCATCTGTTATAGTTTTGGAGAAAATTGTGGTCATTTCATTTATGCGCGAATGTGTTCAGATTGCTTTTCTATTGCATTTGGCACATGGTGACGATTATCTCGAGAGTGCAAAGTAGCCAAATGAAACTTTTACTGGATTTCCACTTACTTTATCAAATCTCATCTCCACCACACAGGACAAGTTTGCATCTGTTATAGTTTTGGAGAAAATTGTGGTCATTTCATTTATGCGCGAATGTGTTCAGATTGCTTTTCTATTGCATTTGGCACATGGTGACGATTATCTCGAGAGTGCAAAGTAGCCAAATGAAACTTTTACTGGATTTCCACTTACTTTATCAAATCTCATCTCCACCACACAGGACAAAGTTGCATCTGTTATAGTTTTGGAGAAAATTGTGGTCATTTCATTTATGCGCGAATGTGTTCAGATTGCTTTTTTATTGCATTTGGCACATGGTGACGATTATCTCGAGAGTGCAAAGTAGCCAAATGAAACATTTACTGGATTTCCACTTACTTTATCAAATCTCATCTCCACCACACAGGACAAGTTTGCATCTGTTATAGTTTTGGAGAAAATTGTGGTCATTTCATTTATGCGCGAATGTGTTCAGATTGCTTTTCTATTGCATTTGGCACATGGTGACGATTATCTCGAGAGTGCAAAGTAGCCAAATGAAACTTTTACTGGATTTCCACTTACTTTATCAAATCTCATCTCCACCACACAGGACAAGTTTGCATCTGTTATAGTTTTGGAGAAAATTGTGGTCATTTCATTTATGCGCGAATGTGTTCAGATTGCTTTTTCTATTGCATTTGGCACATGATGACGATTATCTCGAGAGTGCAAAGTAGCCAAATGAAACTTTTACTGGATTTCCACTTACTTTATCAAATCTCATCTCCACCACACAGGACAAGTTTGCATCTGTTATAGTTTTGGAGAAAATTGTGGTCATTTCATTTATGCGCGAATGTGTTCAGATTGCTTTTTTATTGCATTTGGCACATGGTGACGATTATCTCGAGAGTGCAAAGTAGCCAAATGAAACATTTACTGGATTTCCACTTACTTTATCAAATCTCATCTCCACCACACAGGACAAGTTTGCATCTGTTATAGTTTTGGAGAAAATTGTGGTCATTTCATTTATGCGCGAATGTGTTCAGATTGCTTTTCTATTGCATTTGGCACATGGTGACGATTATCTCGAGAGTGCAAAGTAGCCAAATGAAACTTTTACTGGATTTCCACTTACTTTATCAAATCTCATCTCCACCACACAGGACAAGTTTGCATCTGTTATAGTTTTGGAGAAAATTGTGGTCATTTCATTTATGCGCGAATGTGTTCAGATTGCTTTTCTATTGCATTTGGCACATGGTGACGATTATCTCGAGAGTGCAAAGTAGCCAAATGAAACTTTTACTGGATTTCCACTTACTTTATCAAATCTCATCTCCACCACACAGGACAAGTTTGCATCTGTTATAGTTTTGGAGAAAATTGTGGTCATTTCATTTATGCGCGAATGTGTTCAGATTGCTTTTCTATTGCATTTGGCACATGGTGACGATTATCTCGAGAGTGCAAAGTAGCCAAATGAAACTTTTACTGGATTTCCACTTACTTTATCAAATCTCATCTCCACCACACAGGACAAGTTTGCATCTGTTATAGTTTTGGAGAAAATTGTGGTCATTTCATTTGTGCGCGAATGTGTTCAGATTGCTTTTCTATTGCATTTGGCACATGGTGACGATTATCTCGAGAGTGCAAAGTAGCCAAATGAAACTTTTACTGGATTTCCACTTACTTTATCAAATCTCATCTCCACCACACAGGACAAGTTTGCATCTGTTATAGTTTTGGAGAAATTTGTGGTCATTTCATTTATGCGCGAATGTGTTCAGATTGCTTTTCTATTGCATTTGGCACATGGTGACGATTATCTCGAGAGTGCAAAGTAGCCAAATGAAACTTTTACTGGATTTCCACTTACTTTATCAAATCTCATCTCCACCACACAGGACAAGTTTGCATCTGTTACAGTTTTGGAGAAAATTGTGGTCATTTCATTTATGCGCGAATGTGTTCAGATTGCTTTTCTATTGCATTTGGCACATGGTGACGATTATCTCGAGAGTGCAAAGTAGCCAAATGAAACTTTTACTGGATTTCCACTTACTTTATCAAATCTCATCTCCACCACACAGGACAAGTTTGCATCTGTTATAGTTTTGGAGAAAATTGTGGTCATTTCATTTATGCGCGAATGTGTTCAGATTGCTTTTCTATTGCATTTGGCACATGGTGACGATTATCTCGAGAGTGCAAAGTAGCCAAATGAAACTTTTACTGGATTTCCACTTACTTTATCAAATCTCATCTACACCACACAGGACAAGTTTGCATCTGTTATAGTTTTGGAGAAATTTGTGGTCATTTCATTTATGCGCGAATGTGTTCAGATTGCTTTTCTATTGCATTTGGCACATGGTGACGATTATCTCGAGAGTGCAAAGTAGCCAAATGAAACTTTTACTGGATTTCCACTTACTTTATCAAATCTCATCTCCACCACACAGGACAAGTTTGCATCTGTTATAGTTTTAGAGAAAATTGTGGTCATTTCATTTATGCGCGAATGTGTTCAGATTGCTTTTCTATTGCATTTGGCACATGGTGACGATTATCTCGAGAGTGCAAAGTAGCCAAATGAAACTTTTACTGGATTTCCACTTACTTTATCAAATCTCATCTCCACCACACAGGACAAGTTTGCATCTGTTATAGTTTTGGAGAAAATTGTGGTCATTTCATTTATGCGCGAATGTGTTCAGATTGCTTTTCTATTGCATTTGGCACATGGTGACGATTATCTCGAGAGTGCAAAGTAGCCAAATGAAACTTTTACTGGATTTCCACTTACTTTATCAAATCTCATCTCCACCACACAGGACAAAGTTGCATCTGTTATAGTTTTGGAGAAAATTGTGGTCATTTCATTTATGCGCGAATGTGTTCAGATTGCTTTTTTATTGCATTTGGCACATGGTGACGATTATCTCGAGAGTGCAAAGTAGCCAAATGAAACTTTTACTGGATTTCCACTTACTTTATCAAATCTCATCTCCACCACACAGGACAAGTTTGCATCTGTTATAGTTTTGGAGAAAATTGTGGTCATTTCATTTGTGCGCGAATGTGTTCAGATTGCTTTTCTATTGCATTTGGCACATGGTGACGATTATCTCGAGAGTGCAAAGTAGCCAAATGAAACTTTTACTGGATTTCCACTTACTTTATCAAATCTCATCTCCACCACACAGGACAAGTTTGCATCTGTTATAGTTTTGGAGAAATTTGTGGTCATTTCATTTATGCGCGAATGTGTTCAGATTGCTTTTCTATTGCATTTGGCACATGGTGACGATTATCTCGAGAGTGCAAAGTAGCCAAATGAAACTTTTACTGGATTTCCACTTACTTTATCAAATCTCATCTCCACCACACAGGACAAGTTTGCATCTGTTACAGTTTTGGAGAAAATTGTGGTCATTTCATTTATGCGCGAATGTGTTCAGATTGCTTTTCTATTGCATTTGGCACATGGTGACGATTATCTCGAGAGTGCAAAGTAGCCAAATGAAACTTTTACTGGATTTCCACTTACTTTATCAAATCTCATCTCCACCACACAGGACAAGTTTGCATCTGTTATAGTTTTGGAGAAAATTGTGGTCATTTCATTTATGCGCGAATGTGTTCAGATTGCTTTTCTATTGCATTTGGCACATGGTGACGATTATCTCGAGAGTGCAAAGTAGCCAAATGAAACTTTTACTGGATTTCCACTTACTTTATCAAATCTCATCTCCACCACACAGGACAAGTTTGCATCTGTTATAGTTTTGGAGAAATTTGTGGTCATTTCATTTATGCGCGAATGTGTTCAGATTGCTTTTCTATTGCATTTGGCACATGGTGACGATTATCTCGAGAGTGCAAAGTAGCCAAATGAAACTTTTACTGGATTTCCACTTACTTTATCAAATCTCATCTCCACCACACAGGACAAGTTTGCATCTGTTATAGTTTTGGAGAAAATTGTGGTCATTTCATTTATGCGCGAATGTGTTCAGATTGCTTTTCTATTGCATTTGGCACATGGTGACGATTATCTCGAGAGTGCAAAGTAGCCAAATGAAACTTTTACTGGATTTCCACTTACTTTATCAAATCTCATCTCCACCACACAGGACAAGTTTGCATCTGTTATAGTTTTGGAGAAAATTGTGGTCATTTCATTTATGCGCGAATGTGTTCAGATTGCTTTTCTATTGCATTTGGCACATGGTGACGATTATCTCGAGAGTGCAAAGTAGCCAAATGAAACTTTTACTGGATTTCCACTTACTTTATCAAATCTCATCTCCACCACACAGGACAAAGTTGCATCTGTTATAGTTTTGGAGAAAATTGTGGTCATTTCATTTATGCGCGAATGTGTTCAGATTGCTTTTTATTGCATTTGGCACATGGTGACGATTATCTCGAGAGTGCAAAGTAGCCAAATGAAACTTTTACTGGATTTCCACTTACTTTATCAAATCTCATCTCCACCACACAGGACAAGTTTGCATCTGTTATAGTTTTGGAGAAAATTGTGGTCATTTCATTTATGCGCGAATGTGTTCAGATTGCTTTTCTATTGCATTTGGCACATGGTGACGATTATCTCGAGAGTGCAAAGTAGCCAAATGAAACTTTTACTGGATTTCCACTTACTTTATCAAATCTCATCTCCACCACACAGGACAAGTTTGCATCTGTTATAGTTTTGGAGAAAATTGTGGTCATTTCATTTATGCGCGAATGTGTTCAGATTGCTTTTCTATTGCATTTGGCACATGGTGACGATTATCTCGAGAGTGCAAAGTAGCCAAATGAAACTTTTACTGGATTTCCACTTACTTTATCAAATCTCATCTCCACCACACAGGACAAAGTTGCATCTGTTATAGTTTTGGAGAAAATTGTGGTCATTTCATTTATGCGCGAATGTGTTCAGATTGCTTTTTTATTGCATTTGGCACATGGTGACGATTATCTCGAGAGTGCAAAGTAGCCAAATGAAACTTTTACTGGATTTCCACTTACTTTATCAAATCTCATCTCCACCACACAGGACAAGTTTGCATCTGTTATAGTTTTGGAGAAAATTGTGGTCATTTCATTTATGCGCGAATGTGTTCAGATTGCTTTTCTATTGCATTTGGCACATGGTGACGATTATCTCGAGAGTGCAAAGTAGCCAAATGAAACTTTTACTGGATTTCCACTTACTTTATCAAATCTCATCTCCACCACACAGGACAAGTTTGCATCTGTTATAGTTTTGGAGAAAATTGTGGTCATTTCATTTATGCGCGAATGTGTTCAGATTGCTTTTCTATTGCATTTGGCACATGGTGACGATTATCTCGAGAGTGCAAAGTAGCCAAATGAAACTTTTACTGGATTTCCACTTACTTTATCAAATCTCATCTCCACCACACAGGACAAGTTTGCATCTGTTATAGTTTTGGAGAAAATTGTGGTCATTTCATTTATGCGCGAATGTGTTCAGATTGCTTTTCTATTGCATTTGGCACATGGTGACGATTATCTCGAGAGTGCAAAGTAGCCAAATGAAACTTTTACTGGATTTCCACTTACTTTATCAAATCTCATCTCCACCACACAGGACAAGTTTGCATCTGTTATAGTTTTGGAGAAAATTGTGGTCATTTCATTTATGCGCGAATGTGTTCAGATTGCTTTTCTATTGCATTTGGCACATGGTGACGATTATCTCGAGAGTGCAAAGTAGCCAAATGAAACTTTTACTGGATTTCCACTTACTTTATCAAATCTCATCTCCACCACACAGGACAAAGTTGCATCTGTTATAGTTTTGGAGAAAATTGTGGTCATTTCATTTATGCGCGAATGTGTTCAGATTGCTTTTTTATTGCATTTGGCACATGGTGACGATTATCTCGAGAGTGCAAAGTAGCCAAATGAAACTTTTACTGGATTTCCACTTACTTTATCAAATCTCATCTCCACCACACAGGACAAGTTTGCATCTGTTATAGTTTTGGAGAAAATTGTGGTCATTTCATTTATGCGCGAATGTGTTCAGATTGCTTTTCTATTGCATTTGGCACATGGTGACGATTATCTCGAGAGTGCAAAGTAGCCAAATGAAACTTTTACTGGATTTCCACTTACTTTATCAAATCTCATCTCCACCACACAGGACAAGTTTGCATCTGTTACAGTTTTGGAGAAAATTGTGGTCATTTCATTTATGCGCGAATGTGTTCAGATTGCTTTTCTATTGCATTTGGCACATGGTGACGATTATCTCGAGAGTGCAAAGTAGCCAAATGAAACTTTTACTGGATTTCCACTTACTTTATCAAATCTCATCTCCACCACACAGGACAAGTTTGCATCTGTTATAGTTTTGGAGAAAATTGTGGTCATTTCATTTATGCGCGAATGTGTTCAGATTGCTTTTCTATTGCATTTGGCACATGGTGACGATTATCTCGAGAGTGCAAAGTAGCCAAATGAAACTTTTACTGGATTTCCACTTACTTTATCAAATCTCATCTCCACCACACAGGACAAGTTTGCATCTGTTACAGTTTTGGAGAAAATTGTGGTCATTTCATTTATGCGCGAATGTGTTCAGATTGCTTTTCTATTGCATTTGGCACATGGTGACGATTATCTCGAGAGTGCAAAGTAGCCAAATGAAACTTTTACTGGATTTCCACTTACTTTATCAAATCTCATCTCCACCACACAGGACAAGTTTGCATCTGTTATAGTTTTGGAGAAAATTGTGGTAATTTCATTTATGCGCGAATGTGTTCAGATTGCTTTTCTATTGCATTTGGCACATGGTGACGATTATCTCGAGAGTGCAAAGTAGCCAAATGAAACTTTTACTGGATTTCCACTTACTTTATCAAATCTCATCTCCACCACACAGGACAAGTTTGCATCTGTTATAGTTTTGGAGAAATTTGTGGTCATTTCATTTATGCGCGAATGTGTTCAGATTGCTTTTCTATTGCATTTTGCACATGGTGACGATTATCTCGAGAGTGCAAAGTAGCCAAATGAAACTTTTACTGGATTTCCACTTACTTTATCAAATCTCATCTCCACCACACAGGAGAAGTTTGCATCTGTTACAGTTTTGGAGAAAATTGTGGTCATTTCATTTATGCGCGAATGTGTTCAGATTGCTTTTCTATTGCATTTGGCACATGGTGACGATTATCTCGAGAGTGCAAAGTAGCCAAATGAAACTTTTACTGGATTTCCACTTACTTTATCAAATCTCATCTCCACCACACAGGACAAGTTTGCATCTGTTATAGTTTTGGAGAAAATTGTGGTCATTTCATTTATGCGCGAATGTGTTCAGATTGCTTTTCTATTGCATTTGGCACATGGTGACGATTATCTCGAGAGTGCAAAGTAGCCAAATGAAACTTTTACTGGATTTCCACTTACTTTATCAAATCTCATCTCCACCACACAGGACAAGTTTGCATCTGTTATAGTTTTGGAGAAAATTGTGGTCATTTCATTTATGCGCGAATGTGTTCAGATTGCTTTTCTATTGCATTTGGCACATGGTGACGATTATCTCGAGAGTGCAAAGTAGCCAAATGAAACTTTTACTGGATTTCCACTTACTTTATCAAATCTCATCTCCACCACACAGGACAAGTTTGCATCTGTTATAGTTTTGGAGAAAATTGTGGTCATTTCATTTATGCGCGAATGTGTTCAGATTGCTTTTCTATTGCATTTGGCACATGGTGACGATTATCTCGAGAGTGCAAAGTAGCCAAATGAAACTATTACTGGATTTCCACTTACTTTATCAAATCTCATCTCCACCACACAGGACAAGTTTGCATCTGTTATAGTTTTGGAGAAAATTGTGGTCATTTCATTTATGCGCGAATGTGTTCAGATTGCTTTTCTATTGCATTTGGCACATGGTGACGATTATCTCGAGAGTGCAAAGTAGCCAAATGAAACTTTTACTGGATTTCCACTTACTTTATCAAATCTCATCTCCACCACACAGGACAAAGTTGCATCTGTTATAGTTTTGGAGAAAATTGTGGTCATTTCATTTATGCGCGAATGTGTTCAGATTGCTTTTTTATTGCATTTGGCACATGGTGACGATTATCTCGAGAGTGCAAAGTAGCCAAATGAAACTTTTACTGGATTTCCACTTACTTTATCAAATCTCATCTCCACCACACAGGACAAGTTTGCATCTGTTATAGTTTTGGAGAAAATTGTGGTCATTTCATTTATGCGCGAATGTGTTCAGATTGCTTTTCTATTGCATTTGGCACATGGTGACGATTATCTCGAGAGTGCAAAGTAGCCAAATGAAACTTTTACTGGATTTCCACTTACTTTATCAAATCTCATCTCCACCACACAGGACAAGTTTGCATCTGTTACAGTTTTGGAGAAAATTGTGGTCATTTCATTTATGCGCGAATGTGTTCAGATTGCTTTTCTATTGCATTTGGCACATGGTGACGATTATCTCGAGAGTGCAAAGTAGCCAAATGAAACTTTTACTGGATTTCCACTTACTTTATCAAATCTCATCTCCACCACACAGGACAAGTTTGCATCTGTTATTGTTTTGGAGAAAATTGTGGTCATTTCATTTATGCGCGAATGTGTTCAGATTGCTTTTCTATTGCATTTGGCACATGGTGACGATTATCTCGAGAGTGCAAAGTAGACAAATGAAACTTTTACTGGATTTCCACTTACTTTATCAAATCTCATCTCCACCACACAGGACAAGTTTGCATCTGTTATAGTTTTGGAGAAAATTGTGGTCATTTCATTTATGCGCGAATGTGTTCAGATTGCTTTTCTATTGCATTTGGCACATGGTGACGATTATCTCGAGAGTGCAAAGTAGCCAAATGAAACTTTTACTGGATTTCTACTTACTTTATCAAATCTCATCTCCACCACACAGGACAAGTTTGCATCTGTTATAGTTTTGGAGAAAATTGTGGTCATTTCATTTATGCGCAAATGTGTTCAGATTGCTTTTCTATTGCATTTGGCACATGGTGACGATTATCTCGAGAGTGCAAAGTAGCCAAATGAAACTTTTACTGGAATTCCACTTACTTTATCAAATCTCATCTCCACCACACAGGACAAGTTTGCATCTGTTATAGTTTTGGAGAAAATTGTGGTCATTTCATTTATGCGCGAATGTGTTCAGATTGCTTTTCTATTGCATTTGGCACAAGGTGACGATTATCTCGAGAGTGCAAAGTAGCCAAATGAAACTTTTACTGAATTTCCACTTACTTTATCAAATCTCATCTCCACCACACAGGACAAGTTTGCATCTGTTATAGTTTTGGAGAAAATTGTGGTCATTTCATTTATGCGCGAATGTGTTCAGATTGCTTTTCTATTGCATTTGGCACATGGTGACGATTATCTCGAGAGTGCAAAGTAGCCAAATGAAACTTTTACTGGATTTCCACTTACTGTATCAAATCTCATTTCCACCACACAGGACAAGTTTGCATCTGTTATAGTTTTGGAGAAAATTGTGGTCATTTCATTTATGCGCGAATGTGTTCAGATTGCTTTTCTATTGCATTTGGCACATGGTGACGATTATCTCGAGAGTGCAAAGTAGACAAATGAAACTTTTACTGGATTTCCACTTACTTTATCAAATCTCATCTCCACCACACAGGACAAGTTTGCATCTGTTATAGTTTTGGAGAAAATTGTGGTCATTTCATTTATGCGCGAATGTGTTCAGATTGCTTTTCTATTGCATTTGGCACATGGTGACGATTATCTCGAGAGTGCAAAGTAGCCAAATGAAACTTTTACTGGATTTCCACTTACTTTATCAAATCTCATCTCCACCACACAGGACAAGTTTGCATCTGTTATAGTTTTGGAGAAAATTGTGGTCATTTCATTTATGCGCAAATGTGTTCAGATTGCTTTTCTATTGCATTTGGCACATGGTGACGATTATCTCGAGAGTGCAAAGTAGCCAAATGAAACTTTTACTGGATTTCCACTTACTTTATCAAATCTCATCTCCACCACACAGGACAAGTTTGCATCTGTTATAGTTTTGGAGAAAATTGTGGTCATTTCATTTATGCGCGAATGTGTTCAGATTGCTTTTCTATTGCATTTGGCACATGGTGACGATTATCTCGAGAGTGCAAAGTAGCCAAATGAAACTTTTACTGGATTTTTACTTACTTTATCAAATCTCATCTCCACCACACAGGACAAGTTTGCATCTGTTATAGTTTTGGAGAAAATTGTGGTCATTTCATTTATGCGCGAATGTGTTAAGATTGCTTTTCTATTGCATTTGGCACATGGTGACGATTATCTCGAGAGTGCAAAGTAGCCAAATGAAACTTTTACTGGATTACCACTTACTTTATCAAATCTCATCTCCACCACACAGGACAAGTTTGCATCTGTTATAGTTTTGGAGAAAATTGTGGTCATTTCATTTATGCGCGAATGTGTTCAGATTGCTTTTCTATTGCATTTGGCACATGGTGACGATTATCTCGAGAGTGCAAAGTAGCCAAATGAAACTTTTACTGGATTTCCACTTACTTTATCAAATCTCATCTCCACCACACAGGACAAGTTTGCATCTGTTATAGTTTTGGAGAAAATTGTGGTCATTTCATTTATGCGCTAATGTGTTCAGATTGCTTTTCTATTGCATTTGGCATATGGTGACGATTATCTCGAGAGTGCAAAGTAGCCAAATGAAACTTTTACTGGATTTCCACTTACTTTATCAAATCTCATCTCCACCACACAGGACAAGTTTGCATCTGTTATAGTTTTGGAGAAATTTGTGCTCATTTAATTTATGCGCGAATGTGTTCAGATTGCTTTTCTATTGCATTTGGCACATGGTGACGATTATCTCGAGAGTGCAAAGTAGCCAAATGAAACTTTTACTGGATTTCCACTTACTTTATCAAATCTCATCTCCGCCACACAGGACAAGTTTGCATCTGTTAAAGTTTTGGAGAAAATTGTGGTCATTTCATTTATGCGCGAATGTGTTCAGATTGCTTTTCTATTGCATTTGGCACATGGTGACGATTATCTCGAGAGTGCAAAGTAGCCAAATGAAACTTTTACTGGATTTCCACTTACTTTATCAAATCTCATCTCCACCACACAGAAGACGTTTGCATCTGTTATAGTTTTGGAGAAAATTGTGGTCATTTCCTTTATGCGCGAATGTGTTCAGATTGCTTTTCTATTGCATTTGGCACATGGTGACGATTATCTCGAGAGTGCAAAGTAGCCAAATGAAACTTTTACTGGATTTCCACTTACTTTATCAAATCTCATCTCCACCACACAGGACAAGTTTGCATCTGTTATAGTTTTGATGAAAATTGTGGTCATTTCATTTATGCGCGAATGTGTTCAGATTGCTTTTCTATTGCATTTGGCACATGGTGACGATTATCTCGAGAGTGTAAAGTAGCCAAATGAAACTTTTACTGGATTTCCACTTACTTTATCAAATCTCATCTCCACCACACAGGACAAGTTTGCATCTGTTATAGTTTTGGAGAAAATTGTGGTCATTTCATTTATGCGCGAATGTGTTCAGATTGCTTTTCTATTGCATTTGGCACATAGTGACGATTATCTCGAGAGTGCAAAGTAGCCAAATGAAACTTTTACTGGATTTCCACTTACTTTATCAAATCTCATATCCAACACACAGGACAAGTTTGCATCTGTTATAGTTTTGGAGAAAATTGTGGTCATTTCATTTATGCGCGAATGTGATCAGATTGCTTTTCTATTGCATTTGGCACATGGTGACGATTATCTCGAGAGTGCAAAGTAGCCAAATGAAACTTTTACTGGATTTCCACTTACTTTATCAAATCTCATCTCCACCACACAGGACAAGTTTGCATCTGTTATAGTTTTGGAGAAAATTGTGGTCATTTCATTTATGCGCGAATGTGTTCAGATTGCTTTTCTATTGCATTTGGCACATGGTGACGATTATCTCGAGAGTGCAAAGTAGCCAAATGAAACTTTTACTGGATTTCCACTTACTTTATCAAATCTCATCTCCACCACACAGGACAAGTTTGCATCTGTTATAGTTTTGGAGAAAATTGTGGTCATTTCATTTATGCGCGAATGTGTTCAGATTGCTTTTCTATTGCATTTGGCACATGGTGACGATTATCTCGAGAGTGCAAAGTAGCCAAATGAAACTTTTACTGGATTTCCACTTACTTTATCAAATCTCATCTCCACCACACAGGACAAGTTTGCATCTGTTATAGTTTTGGAGAAATTTGTGGTCATTTCATTTATGCGCGAATGTGTTCAGATTGCTTTTCTATTGCATTTGGCACATGGTGACGATTATCTCGAGAGTGCAAAGTAGCCAAATGAAACTTTTACTGGATTTCCACTTACTTTATCAAATCTCATCTCCACCACACAGGACAAGTTTGCATCTGTTAAAGTTTTGGAGAAAATTGTGGTCATTTCATTTATGCGCGAATGTGTTCAGATTGCTTTTCTATTGCATTTGGCACATGGTGACGATTATCTCGAGAGTGCAAAGTAGCCAAATGAAACTTTTAATGGATTTCCACTTACTTTATCAAATCTCATCTCCACCACACAGAACACGTTTGCATCTGTTATAGTTTTGGAGAAAATTGTGGTCATTTCATTTATGCGCGAATGTGTTCAGATTGCTTTTCTATTGCATTTGGCACATGGTGACGATTATCTCGAGAGTGCAAAGTAGCCAAATGAAACTTTTACTGGATTTCCACTTACTTTATCAAATCTCATCTCCACCACACAGGACAAGTTTGCATCTGTTATAGTTTTGGAGAAAATTGTGGTCATTTCATTTATGCGCGAATGTGTTCAGATTGCTTTTCTATTGCATTTGGCACATGGTGACGATTATCTCGAGAGTGTAAAGTAGCCAAATGAAACTTTTACTGGATTTCCACTTACTTTACCAAATCTCATCTCCACCACACAGGACAAGTTTGCATCTGTTATAGTTTTGGAGAAAATTGTGGTCATTTCATTTATGCGCGAATGTGATCAGATTGCTTTTCTATTGCATTTGGCACATAGTGACGATTATCTCGAGAGTGCAAAGTAGCCAAATGAAACTTTTACTGGATTTCCACTTACTTTATCAAATCTCATATCCAACACACAGGACAAGTTTGCATCTGTTATAGTTTTGGAGAAAATTGTGGTCATTTCATTTATGCGCGAATGTGATCAGATTGCTTTTCTATTGCATTTGGCACATGGTGACGATTATCTCGAGAGTGCAAAGTAGCCAAATGAAACTTTTACTGGATTTCCACTTACTTTATCAAATCTCATCTCCACCACACAGGACAAGTTTGCATCTGTTATAGTTTTGGAGAAAATTGTGGTCATTTCATTTATGCGCGAATGTGTTCAGATTGCTTTTCTATTGCATTTGGCACATGGTGACGATTATCTCGAGAGTGCAAAGTAGCCAAATGAAACTTTTACTGGATTTCCACTTACTTTATCAAATCTCATCTCCACCACACAGGACAAGTTTGCATCTGTTATAGTTTTGGAGAAAATTGTGGTCATTTCATTTATGCGCGAATGTGTTCAGATTGCTTTTCTATTGCATTTGGCACATGGTGACGATTATCTCGAGAGTGCAAAGTAGCCAAATGAAACTTTTACTGGATTTCCACTTACTTTATCAAATCTCATCTCCACCACACAGGACAAGTTTGCATCTGTTATAGTTTTGGAGAAATTTGTGGTCATTTCATTTATGCGCGAATGTGTTCAGATTGCTTTTCTATTGCATTTGGCACATGGTGACGATTATCTCGAGAGTGCAAAGTAGCCAAATGAAACTTTTACTGGATTTCCACTTACTTTATTAAATCTCATCTCCACCACACAGGACAAGTTTGCATCTATTATAGTTTTGGAGAAAATTGTGGTCATTTCATTTATGCGCGATTGTGCTCAGATTGCTTTTCTATTGCATTTGGCACATGGTGACGATTATCTCGAGAGTGCAAAGTAGCCAAATGAAACTTTTACTGGATTTCCACTTACTTTATCAAATCTCATCTCCACCACACAGGACACGTTTGCATCTGTTATAGTTTTGGAGAAAATTGTGGTCATTTCATTTATGCGCGAATGTGTTCAGATTGCTTTTCTATTGCATTTGGCACATGGTGACGATTATCTCGAGAGTGCAAAGTAGCCAAATGAAACTTTTACTGGATTTCCACTTACTTTATCAAATCTCATCTCCACCACACAGGACAAGTTTGCATCTGTTATAGTTTTGGAGAAAATTGTGGTCATTTCATTTATGCGCGAATGTGTTCAGATTGCTTTTCTATTGCATTTGGCACATGGTGACGATTATCTCGAGAGTGTAAAGTAGCCAAATGAAACTTTTACTGGATTTCCACTTACTTTATCAAATCTCATCTCCACCACACAGGACAAGTTTGCATCTGTTATAGTTTTGGAGAAAATTGTGGTCATTTCATTTATGCGCGAATGTGTTCAGATTGCTTTTCTATTGCATTTGGCACATAGTGACGATTATCTCGAGAGTGCAAAGTAGCCAAATGAAACTTTTACTGGATTTCCACTTACTTTATCAAATCTCATATCCAACACACAGGACAAGTTTGCATCTGTTATAGTTTTGGAGAAAATTGTGGTCATTTCATTTATGCGCGAATGTGATCAGATTGCTTTTCTATTGCATTTGGCACATGGTGACGATTATCTCGAGAGTGCAAAGTAGCCAAATGAAACTTTTACTGGATTTCCACTTACTTTATCAAATCTCATCTCCACCACACAGGACAAGTTTGCATCTGTTATAGTTTTGGAGAAAATAGTGGTCATTTCATTTATGCGCGAATGTGTTCAGATTGCTTTTCTATTGCATTTGGCACATGGTGACGATTATCTCGAGAGTGCAAAGTAGCCAAATGAAACTTTTACTGGATTTCCACTTACTTTATCAAATCTCATCTCCACCACACAGGACAAGTTTGCATCTGTTAAAGTTTTGGAGAAAATTGTGGTCATTTCATTTATGCGCGAATGTGTTCAGATTGCTTTTCTATTGCATTTGGCACATGGTGACGATTATCTCGAGAGTGCAAAGTAGCCAAATGAAACTTTTACTGGATTTCCACTTACTTTATCAAATCTCATCTCCACCACACAGGACAAGTTTGCATCTGTTATAGTTTTGGAGAAAATTGTGGTCATTTCATTTATGCGCGAATGTGTTCAGATTGCTTTTCTATTGCATTTGGCACATGGTGACGATTATCTCGAGAGTGCAAAGTAGACAAATGAAACTTTTACTGGATTTCCACTTACTTTATCAAATCTCATCTCCACCACACAGGACAAGTTTGCATCTGTTATAGTTTTGGAGAAATTTGTGGTCATTTCATTTATGCGCGAATGTGTTCAGATTGCTTTTCTATTGCATTTGGCACATGGTGACGATTATCTCGAGAGTGCAAAGTAGCCAAATGAAACTTTTACTGGATTTCCACTTACTTTATCAAATCTCATCTCCACCACACAGGACAAGTTTGCATCTGTTACAGTTTTGGAGAAAATTGTGGTCATTTCATTTATGCGCGAATGTGTTCAGATTGCTTTTCTATTGCATTTGGCACATGGTGACGATTATCTCGAGAGTGCAAAGTAGCCAAATGAAACTTTTACTGGATTTCCACTTACTTTATCAAATCTCATCTCCACCACACAGGACAGGTTTGCATCTGTTATAGTTTTGGAGAAAATTGTGGTCATTTCATTTATGCGCGAATGTGTTCAGATTGCTTTTCTATTGCATTTGGCACATGGTGACGATTATCTCGAGAGTGCAAAGTAGCCAAATGAAACTTTTACTGGATTTCCACTTACTTTATCAAATCTCATCTCCACCACACAGGACAAGTTTGCATCTGTTATAGTTTTGGAGAAAATTGTGGTCATTTCATTTATGCGCGAATGTGTTCAGATTGCTTTTCTATTGCATTTGGCACATGGTGACGATTATCTCGAGAGTGCAAAGTAGCCAAATGAAACTTTTACTGGATTTCCACTTACTTTATCAAATCTCATCTCCACCACACAGGACAAAGTTGCATCTGTTATAGTTTTGGAGAAAATTGTGGTCATTTCATTTATGCGCGAATGTGTTCAGATTGCTTTTTTATTGCATTTGGCACATGGTGACGATTATCTCGAGAGTGCAAAGTAGCCAAATGAAACTTTTACTGGATTTCCACTTACTTTATCAAATCTCATCTCCACCACACAGGACAAGTTTGCATCTGTTATAGTTTTGGAGAAAATTGTGGTCATTTCATTTATGCGCGAATGTGTTCAGATTGCTTTTCTATTGCATTTGGCACATGGTGACGATTATCTCGAGAGTGCAAAGTAGCCAAATGAAACTTTTACTGGATTTCCACTTACTTTATCAAATCTCATCTCCACCACACAGGACAAGTTTGCATCTGTTATAGTTTTGGAGAAAATTGTGGTCATTTCATTTATGCGCGAATGTGTTCAGATTGCTTTTCTATTGCATTTGGCACATGGTGACGATTATCTCGAGAATGCAAAGTAGCCAAATGAAACTTTTACTGGATTTCCACTTACTTTATCAAATCTCATCTCCACCACACAGGACAAGTTTGCATCTGTTATAGTTTTGGAGAAAATTGTGGTCATTTCATTTATGCGCGAATGTGTTCAGATTGCTTTTCTATTGCATTTGGCACATGGTGACGATTATCTCGAGAGTGCAAAGTAGCCAAATGAAACTTTTACTGGATTTCCACTTACTTTATCAAATCTCATCTCCACCACACAGGACAAGTTTGCATCTGTTATAGTTTTGGAGAAAATTGTGGTCATTTCATTTATGCGCGAATGTGTTCAGATTGCTTTTCTATTGCATTTGGCACATGGTGACGATTATCTCAAGAGTGCAAAGTAGCCAAATGAAACTTTTACTGGATTTCCACTTACTTTATCAAATCTCATCTCCACCACACAGGACAAGTTTGCATCTGTTATAGTTTTGGAGAAAATTGTGGTCATTTCATTTATGCGCGAATGTGATCAGATTGCTTTTCTATTGCATTTGGCACATGGTGACGATTATCTCGAGAGTGCAAAGTAGCCAAATGAAACTTTTACTGGATTTCCACTTACTTTATCAAATCTCATCTCCACCACACAGGACAAGTTTGCATCTGTTATAGTTTTGGAGAAATTTGTGGTCATTTCATTTATGCGCGAATGTGTTCAGATTGCTTTTCTATTGCATTTGGCACATGGTGACGATTATCTCGAGAGTGCAAAGTAGCCAAATGAAACTTTTACTGGATTTCCACTTACTTTATCAAATCTCATCTCCACCACACAGGACAAGTTTGCATCTGTTACAGTTTTGGAGAAAATTGTGGTCATTTCATTTATGCGCGAATGTGTTCAGATTGCTTTTCTATTGCATTTGGCACATGGTGACGATTATCTCGAGAGTGCAAAGTAGCCAAATGAAACTTTTACTGGATTTCCACTTACTTTATCAAATCTCATCTCCACCACACAGGACAAGTTTCCATCTGTTATAGTTTTGGAGAAAATTGTGGTCATTTCATTTATGCGCGAATGTGTTCAGATTGCTTTTCTATTGCATTTGGCACATGGTGACGATTATCTCGAGAGTGCAAAGTAGCCAAATGAAACTTTTACTGGATTTCCACTTACTTTATCAAATCTCATCTCCACCACACAGGACAAGTTTGCATCTGTTATAGTTTTGGAGAAATTTGTGGTCATTTCATTTATGCGCGAATGTGTTCAGATTGCTTTTCTATTGCATTTGGCACATGGTGACGATTATCTCGAGAGTGCAAAGTAGCCAAATGAAACTTTTACTGGATTTCCACTTACTTTATCAAATCTCATCTCCACCACACAGGACAAGTTTGCATCTGTTACAGTTTTGGAGAAAATTGTGGTCATTTCATTTATGCGCGAATGTGTTCAGATTGCTTTTCTATTGCATTTGGCACATGGTGACGATTATCTCGAGAGTGCAAAGTAGCCAAATGAAACTTTTACTGGATTTCCACTTACTTTATCAAATCTCATCTCCACCACACAGGACAAGTTTGCATCTGTTATAGTTTTGGAGAAAATTGTGGTCATTTCATTTATGCGCGAATGTGTTCAGATTGCTTTTCTATTGCATTTGGCACATGGTGACGATTATCTCGAGAGTGCAAAGTAGCCAAATGAAACTTTTACTGGATTTCCACTTACTTTATCAAATCTCATCTCCACCACACAGGACAAGTTTGCATCTGTTATAGTTTTGGAGAAAATTGTGGTCATTTCATTTATGCGCGAATGTGTTCAGATTGCTTTTCTATTGCATTTGGCACATGGTGACGATTATCTCGAGAGTGCAAAGTAGCCAAATTAAACTTTTACTGGATTTCCACTTACTTTATCAAATCTCATCTCCACCACACAGGACAAGTTTGCATCTGTTATAGTTTTGGAGAAAATTGTGGTCATTTCATTTATGCGCGAATGTGTTCAGATTGCTTTTCTATTGCATTTGGCACATGGTGACGATTATCTCGAGAGTGCAAAGTAGACAAATGAAACTTTTACTGGATTTCCACTTACTTTATCAAATCTCATCTCCACCACACAGGACAAAGTTGCATCTGTTATAGTTTTGGAGAAAATTGTGGTCATTTCATTTATGCGCGAATGTGTTCAGATTGCTTTTTTATTGCATTTGGCACATGGTAACGATTATCTCGAGAGTGCAAAGTAGCCAAATGAAACTTTTACTGGATTTCCGCTTACTTTATCAAATCTCATCTCCACCACACAGGACAAGTTTGCATCTGTTATAGTTTTGGAGAAAATTGTGGTCATTTCATTTATGCGCGAATGTGTTCAGATTGCTTTTCTATTGCATTTGGCACATGGTGACGATTATCTCGAGAGTGCAAAGTAGCCAAATGAAACTTTTACTGGATTTCCACTTACTTTATCAAATCTCATCTCCACCACACAGGACAAGTTTGCATCTGTTATAGTTTTGGAGAAAATTGTGGTCATTTCATTTATGCGCGAATGTGTTCAGATTGCTTTTCTATTGCATTTGGCACATGGTGACGATTATCTCGAGAGTGCAAAGTAGCCAAATGAAACTTTTACTGGATTTCCACTTACTTTATCAAATCTCATCTCCACCACACAGGACAAGTTTGCATCTGTTATAGTTTTGGAGAAATTTGTGGTCATTTCATTTATGCGCGAATGTGTTCAGATTGCTTTTCTATTGCATTTGGCACATGGTGACGATTATCTCGAGAGTGCAAAGTAGCCAAATGAAACTTTTACTGGATTTCCACTTACTTTATCAAATCTCATCTCCACCACACAGGACAAGTTTGCATCTGTTACAGTTTTTGAGAAAATTGTGGTCATTTCATTTATGCGCGAATGTGTTCAGATTGCTTTTCTATTGCATTTGGCACATGGTGACGATTATCTCGAGAGTGCAAAGTAGCCAAATGAAACTTTTACTGGATTTCCACTTACTTTATCAAATCTCATCTCCACCACACAGGACAAGTTTGCATCTGTTATAGTTTTGGAGAAAATTGTGGTCATTTCATTTATGCGCGAATGTGTTCAGATTGCTTTTCTATTGCATTTGGCACATGGTGACGATTATCTCGAGAGTGCAAAGTAGCCAAATGAAACTTTTACTGGATTTCCACTTACTTTATCAAATCTCATCTCCACCACACAGGACAAGTTTGCATCTGTTATAGTTTTGGAGAAAATTGTGGTCATTTCATTTATGCGCAAATGTGTTCAGATTGCTTTTCTATTGCATTTGGCACATGGTGACGATTATCTCGAGAGTGCAAAGTAGCCAAATGAAACTTTTACTGGATTTCCACTTACTTTATCAAATCTCATCTCCACCACACAGGACAAGTTTGCATCTGTTATAGTTTTGGAGAAAATTGTGGTCATTTCATTTATGCGCGAATGTGTTCAGATTGCTTTTCTATTGCATTTGGCACATGGTGACGATTATCTCGAGAGTGCAAAGTAGCCAAATGAAACTTTTACTGAATTTCCACTTACTTTATCAAATCTCATCTCCACCACACAGGACAAGTTTGCATCTGTTATAGTTTTGGAGAAAATTGTGGTCATTTCATTTATGCGCGAATGTGTTCAGATTGCTTTTCTATTGCATTTGGCACATGGTGACGATTATCTCGAGAGTGCAAAGTAGCCAAATGAAACTTTTACTGGATTTCCACTTACTGTATCAAATCTCATTTCCACCACACAGGACAAGTTTGCATCTGTTATAGTTTTGGAGAAAATTGTGGTCATTTCATTTATGCGCGAATGTGTTCAGATTGCTTTTCTATTGCATTTGGCACATGGTGACGATTATCTCGAGAGAGCAAAGTAGACAAATGAAACTTTTACTGGATTTCCACTTACTTTATCAAATCTCATCTCCACCACACAGGACAAGTTTGCATCTGTTATAGTTTTGGAGAAAATTGTGGTCATTTCATTTATGCGCAAATGTGTTCAGATTGCTTTTCTATTGCATTTGGCACATGGTGACGATTATCTCGAGAGTGCAAAGTAGCCAAATGAAACTTTTACTGGATTTCCACTTACTTTATCAAATCTCATCTCCACCACACAGGACAAGTTTGCATCTGTTATATTTTGGAGAAAATTGTGGTCATTTCATTTATGCGCGAATGTGTTCAGATTGCTTTTCTATTGCATTTGGCACATGGTGACGATTATCTCGAGAGTGCAAAGTAGCCAAATGAAACTTTTACTGGATTTCCACTTACTTTATCAAATCTCATCTCCACCACACAGGACAAGTTTGCATCTGTTATAGTTTTGGAGAAAATTGTGGTCATTTCATTTATGCGCGAATGTGTTCAGATTGCTTTTCTATTGCATTTGGCACATGGTGACGATTATCTCGAGAGTGCAAAGTAGCCAAATGAAACTTTTACTGGATTACCACTTACTTTATCAAATCTCATCTCCACCACACAGGACAAGTTTGCATCTGTTATAGTTTTGGAGAAAATTGTGGTCATTTCATTTATGCGCGAATGTGTTCAGATTGCTTTTCTATTGCATTTGGCACATGGTGACGATTATCTCGAGAGTGCAAAGTAGCCAAATGAAACTTTTACTGGATTTCCACTTACTTTATCAAATCTCATCTCCACCACACAGGACAAGTTTGCATCTGTTATAGTTTTGGAGAAAATTGTGGTCATTTCATTTATGCGCTAATGTGTTCAGATTGCTTTTCTATTGCATTTGGCATATGGTGACGATTATCTCGAGAGTGCAAAGTAGCCAAATGAAACTTTTACTGGATTTCCACTTACTTTATCAAATCTCATCTCCACCACACAGGACAAGTTTGCATCTGTTATAGTTTTGGAGAAATTTGTGCTCATTTAATTTATGCGCGAATGTGTTCAGATTGCTTTTCTATTGCATTTGGCACATGGTGACGATTATCTCGAGAGTGCAAAGTAGCCAAATGAAACTTTTACTGGATTTCCACTTACTTTATCAAATCTCATCTCCACCACACAGGACAAGTTTGCATCTGTTAAAGTTTTGGAGAAAATTGTGGTCATTTCATTTATGCGCGAATGTGTTCAGATTGCTTTTCTATTGCATTTGGCACATGGTGACGATTATCTCGAGAGTGCAAAGTAGCCAAATGAAACTTTTACTGGATTTCCACTTACTTTATCAAATCTCATCTCCACCACACAGAACACGTTTGCATCTGTTATAGTTTTGGAGAAAATTGTGGTCATTTCATTTATGCGCGAATGTGTTCAGATTGCTTTTCTATTGCATTTGGCACATGGTGACGATTATCTCGAGAGTGCAAAGTAGCCAAATGAAACTTTTACTGGATTTCCACTTACTTTATCAAATCTCATCTCCACCACACAGGACAAGTTTGCATCTGTTATAGTTTTGGAGAAAATTGTGGTCATTTCATTTATGCGCGAATGTGTTCAGATTGCTTTTCTATTGCATTTGGCACATGGTGACGATTATCTCGAGAGTGTAAAGTAGCCAAATGAAACTTTTACTGGATTTCCACTTACTTTATCAAATCTAATCTCCACCACACAGGACAAGTTTGCATCTGTTATAGTTTTGGAGAAAATTGTGGTCATTTCATTTATGCGCGAATGTGTTCAGATTGCTTTTCTATTGCATTTGGCACATAGTGACGATTATCTCGAGAGTGCAAAGTTGCCAAATGAAACTTTTACTGGATTTCCACTTACTTTATCAAATCTCATATCCAACACACGGGACAAGTTTGCATCTGTTATAGTTTTGGAGAAAATTGTGGTCATTTCATTTATGCGCGAATGTGATCAGATTGCTTTTCTATTGCATTTGGCACATGGTGACGATTATCTCGAGAGTGCAAAGTAGCCAAATGAAACTTTTACTGGATTTCCACTTACTTTATCAAATCTCATCTCCACCACACAGGACAAGTTTGCATCTGTTATAGTTTTGGAGAAAATTGTGGTCATTTCATTTATGCGCGAATGTGTTCAGATTGCTTTTCTATTGCATTTGGCACATGGTGACGATTATCTCGAGAGTGCAAAGTAGCCAAATGAAACTTTTACTGGATTTCCACTTACTTTATCAAATCTCATCTCCACCACACAGGACAAGTTTGCATCTGTTATAGTTTTGGAGAAAATTGTGGTCATTTCATTTATGCGCGAATGTGTTCAGATTGCTTTTCTATTGCATTTGGCACATGGTGACGATTATCTCGAGAGTGCAAAGTAGCCAAATGAAACTTTTACTGGATTTCCACTTACTTTATCAAATCTCATCTCCACCACACAGGACAAGTTTGCATCTGTTATAGTTTTGGAGAAATTTGTGGTCATTTCATTTATGCGCGAATGTGTTCAGATTGCTTTTCTATTGCATTTGGCACATGGTGACGATTATCTCGAGAGAGCAAAGTAGACAAATGAAACTTTTACTGGATTTCCACTTACTTTATCAAATCTCATCTCCACCACACAGGACAAGTTTGCATCTGTTATAGTTTTGGAGAAAATTGTGGTCATTTCATTTATGCGCAAATGTGTTCAGATTGCTTTTCTATTGCATTTGGCACATGGTGACGATTATCTCGAGAGTGCAAAGTAGCCAAATGAAACTTTTACTGGATTTCCACTTACTTTATCAAATCTCATCTCCACCACACAGGACAAGTTTGCATCTGTTATATTTTGGAGAAAATTGTGGTCATTTCATTTATGCGCGAATGTGTTCAGATTGCTTTTCTATTGCATTTGGCACATGGTGACGATTATCTCGAGAGTGCAAAGTAGCCAAATGAAACTTTTACTGGATTTCCACTTACTTTATCAAATCTCATCTCCACCACACAGGACAAGTTTGCATCTGTTATAGTTTTGGAGAAAATTGTGGTCATTTCATTTATGCGCGAATGTGTTCAGATTGCTTTTCTATTGCATTTGGCACATGGTGACGATTATCTCGAGAGTGCAAAGTAGCCAAATGAAACTTTTACTGGATTACCACTTACTTTATCAAATCTCATCTCCACCACACAGGACAAGTTTGCATCTGTTATAGTTTTGGAGAAAATTGTGGTCATTTCATTTATGCGCGAATGTGTTCAGATTGCTTTTCTATTGCATTTGGCACATGGTGACGATTATCTCGAGAGTGCAAAGTAGCCAAATGAAACTTTTACTGGATTTCCACTTACTTTATCAAATCTCATCTCCACCACACAGGACAAGTTTGCATCTGTTATAGTTTTGGAGAAAATTGTGGTCATTTCATTTATGCGCTAATGTGTTCAGATTGCTTTTCTATTGCATTTGGCATATGGTGACGATTATCTCGAGAGTGCAAAGTAGCCAAATGAAACTTTTACTGGATTTCCACTTACTTTATCAAATCTCATCTCCACCACACAGGACAAGTTTGCATCTGTTATAGTTTTGGAGAAATTTGTGCTCATTTAATTTATGCGCGAATGTGTTCAGATTGCTTTTCTATTGCATTTGGCACATGGTGACGATTATCTCGAGAGTGCAAAGTAGCCAAATGAAACTTTTACTGGATTTCCACTTACTTTATCAAATCTCATCTCCACCACACAGGACAAGTTTGCATCTGTTAAAGTTTTGGAGAAAATTGTGGTCATTTCATTTATGCGCGAATGTGTTCAGATTGCTTTTCTATTGCATTTGGCACATGGTGACGATTATCTCGAGAGTGCAAAGTAGCCAAATGAAACTTTTACTGGATTTCCACTTACTTTATCAAATCTCATCTCCACCACACAGAACACGTTTGCATCTGTTATAGTTTTGGAGAAAATTGTGGTCATTTCATTTATGCGCGAATGTGTTCAGATTGCTTTTCTATTGCATTTGGCACATGGTGACGATTATCTCGAGAGTGCAAAGTAGCCAAATGAAACTTTTACTGGATTTCCACTTACTTTATCAAATCTCATCTCCACCACACAGGACAAGTTTGCATCTGTTATAGTTTTGGAGAAAATTGTGGTCATTTCATTTATGCGCGAATGTGTTCAGATTGCTTTTCTATTGCATTTGGCACATGGTGACGATTATCTCGAGAGTGTAAAGTAGCCAAATGAAACTTTTACTGGATTTCCACTTACTTTATCAAATCTAATCTCCACCACACAGGACAAGTTTGCATCTGTTATAGTTTTGGAGAAAATTGTGGTCATTTCATTTATGCGCGAATGTGTTCAGATTGCTTTTCTATTGCATTTGGCACATAGTGACGATTATCTCGAGAGTGCAAAGTTGCCAAATGAAACTTTTACTGGATTTCCACTTACTTTATCAAATCTCATATCCAACACACGGGACAAGTTTGCATCTGTTATAGTTTTGGAGAAAATTGTGGTCATTTCATTTATGCGCGAATGTGATCAGATTGCTTTTCTATTGCATTTGGCACATGGTGACGATTATCTCGAGAGTGCAAAGTAGCCAAATGAAACTTTTACTGGATTTCCACTTACTTTATCAAATCTCATCTCCACCACACAGGACAAGTTTGCATCTGTTATAGTTTTGGAGAAAATTGTGGTCATTTCATTTATGCGCGAATGTGTTCAGATTGCTTTTCTATTGCATTTGGCACATGGTGACGATTATCTCGAGAGTGCAAAGTAGCCAAATGAAACTTTTACTGGATTTCCACTTACTTTATCAAATCTCATCTCCACCACACAGGACAAGTTTGCATCTGTTATAGTTTTGGAGAAAATTGTGGTCATTTCATTTATGCGCGAATGTGTTCAGATTGCTTTTCTATTGCATTTGGCACATGGTGACGATTATCTCGAGAGTGCAAAGTAGCCAAATGAAACTTTTACTGGATTTCCACTTACTTTATCAAATCTCATCTCCACCACACAGGACAAGTTTGCATCTGTTATAGTTTTGGAGAAATTTGTGGTCATTTCATTTATGCGCGAATGTGTTCAGATTGCTTTTCTATTGCATTTGGCACATGGTGACGATTATCTCGAGAGTGCAAAGTAGCCAAATGAAACTTTTACTGGATTTCCACTTACTTTATCAAATCTCATCTCCACCACACAGGACAAGTTTGCATCTGTTAAAGTTTTGGAGAAAATTGTGGTCATTTCATTTATGCGCGAATGTGTTCAGATTGCTTTTCTATTGCATTTGGCACATGGTGACGATTATCTCGAGAGTGCAAAGTAGCCAAATGAAACTTTTACTGGATTTCCACTTACTTTATCAAATCTCATCTCCACCACACAGAACACGTTTGCATCTGTTATAGTTTTGGAGAAAATTGTGGTCATTTCATTTATGCGCGAATGTGTTCAGATTGCTTTTCTATTGCATTTGGCACATGGTGACGATTATCTCGAGAGTGCAAAGTAGCCAAATGAAACTTTTACTGGATTTCCACTTACTTTATCAAATCTCATCTCCACCACACAGGACAAGTTTGCATCTGTTATAGTTTTGGAGAAAATTGTGGTCATTTCATTTATGCGCGAATGTGTTCAGATTGCTTTTCTATTGCATTTGGCACATGGTGACGATTATCTCGAGAGTGTAAAGTAGCCAAATGAAACTTTTACTGGATTTCCACTTACTTTATCAAATCTCATCTCCACCACACAGGACAAGTTTGCATCTGTTATAGTTTTGGAGAAAATTGTGGTCATTTCATTTATGCGCGAATGTGATCAGATTGCTTTTCTATTGCATTTGGCACATAGTGACGATTATCTCGAGAGTGCAAAGTAGCCAAATGAAACTTTTACTGGATTTCCACTTACTTTATCAAATCTCATATCCAACACACAGGACAAGTTTGCATCTGTTATAGTTTTGGAGAAAATTGTGGTCATTTCATTTATGCGCGAATGTGATCAGATTGCTTTTCTATTGCATTTGGCACATGGTGACGATTATCTCGAGAGTGCAAAGTAGCCAAATGAAACTTTTACTGGATTTCCACTTACTTTATCAAATCTCATCTCCACCACACAGGACAAGTTTGCATCTGTTATAGTTTTGGAGAAAATTGTGGTCATTTCATTTATGCGCGAATGTGTTCAGATTGCTTTTCTATTGCATTTGGCACATGGTGACGATTATCTCGAGAGTGCAAAGTAGCCAAATGAAACTTTTACTGGATTTCCACTTACTTTATCAAATCTCATCTCCACCACACAGGACAAGTTTGCATCTGTTATAGTTTTGGAGAAAATTGTGGTCATTTCATTTATGCGCGAATGTGTTCAGATTGCTTTTCTATTGCATTTGGCACATGGTGACGATTATCTCGAGAGTGCAAAGTAGCCAAATGAAACTTTTACTGGATTTCCACTTACTTTATCAAATCACATCTCCACCACACAGGACAAGTTTGCATCTGTTATAGTTTTGGAGAAATTTGTGGTCATTTCATTTATGCGCGAATGTGTTCAGATTGCTTTTCTATTGCATTTGGCACATGGTGACGATTATCTCGAGAGTGCAAAGTAGCCAAATGAAACTTTTACTGGATTTCCACTTACTTTATCAAATCTCATCTCCACCACACAGGACAAGTTTGCATCTGTTAAAGTTTTGGAGAAAATTGTGGTCATTTCATTTATGCGCGAATGTGTTCAGATTGCTTTTCTATTGCATTTGGCACATGGTGACGATTATCTCGAGAGTGCAAAGTAGCCAAATGAAACTTTTACTGGATTTCCACTTACTTTATCAAATCTCATCTCCACCACACAGGACAAGTTTGCATCTGTTATAGTTTTGGAGAAAATTGTGGTCATTTCATTTATGCGCGAATGTGTTCAGATTGCTTTTCTATTGCATTTGGCACATGGTGACGATTATCTCGAGAGTGCAAAGTAGCCAAATGAAACTTTTACTGGATTTCCACTTACTTTATCAAATCTCATCTCCACCACACAGGACAAGTTTGCATCTGTTATAGTTTTGGAGAAAATTGTGGTCATTTCATTTATGCGCGAATGTGTTCAGATTGCTTTTCTATTGCATTTGGCACATGGTGACGATTATCTCAAGAGTGCAAAGTAGCCAAATGAAACTTTTACTGGATTTCCACTTACTTTATTAAATCTCATCTCCACCACACAGGACAAGTTTGCATCTATTATAGTTTTGGAGAAAATTGTGGTCATTTCATTTATGCGCGATTGTGTTCAGATTGCTTTTCTATTGCATTTGGCACATGGTGACGATTATCTCGAGAGTGCAAAGTAGCCAAATGAAACTTTTACTGGATTTCCACTTACTTTATCAAATCTCATCTCCACCACACAGGACAAGTTTGCATCTGTTATAGTTTTGGAGAAAATTGTGGTCATTTCATTTATGCGCGAATGTGTTCAGATTGCTTTTCTATTGCATTTGGCACATGGTGACGATTATCTCAAGAGTGCAAAGTAGCCAAATGAAACTTTTACTGGATTTCCACTTACTTTATTAAATCTCATCTCCACCACACAGGACAAGTTTGCATCTATTATAGTTTTGGAGAAAATTGTGGTCATTTCATTTATGCGCGATTGTGTTCAGATTGCTTTTCTATTGCATTTGGCACATGGTGACGATTATCTCGAGAGTGCAAAGTAGCCAAATGAAACTTTTACTGGATTTCCACTTACTTTATCAAATCTCATCTCCACCACACAGGACAAGTTTGCATCTGTTATAGTTTTGGAGAAAATTGTGGTCATTTCATTTATGCGCGAATGTGTTCAGATTGCTTTTCTATTGCATTTGGCACATGGTGACGATTATCTCGAGAGTGCAAAGTAGCCAAATGAAACTTTTACTGGATTTCCACTTACTTTATCAAATCTCATCTCCACCACACAGGACAAGTTTGCATCTGTTATAGTTTTGGAGAAATTTGTGCTCATTTAATTTATGCGCGTATGTGTTCAGATTGCTTTTCTATTGCATTTGGCACATGGTGACGATTATCTCGAGAGTGCAAAGTAGCCAAATGAAACTTTTACTGGATTTCCACTTACTTTATCAAATCTCATCTCCACCACACAGGACAAGTTTGCATCTGTTAAAGTTTTGGAGAAAATTGTGGTCATTTCATTTATGCGCGAATGTGTTCAGATTGCTTTTCTATTGCATTTGGCACATGGTGACGATTATCTCGAGAGTGCAAAGTAGCCAAATGAAACTTTTACTGGATTTCCACTTACTTTATCAAATCTCATCTCCACCACACAGGACACGTTTGCATCTGTTATAGTTTTGGAGAAAATTGTGGTCATTTCATTTATGCGCGAATGTGTTCAGATTGCTTTTCTATTGCATTTGGCACATGGTGACGATTATCTCGAGAGTGCAAAGTAGCCAAATGAAACTTTTACTGGATTTCCACTTACTTTATCAAATCTCATCTCCACCACACAGGACAAGTTTGCATCTGTTATAGTTTTGGAGAAAATTGTGGTCATTTCATTTATGCGCGAATGTGTTCAGATTGCTTTTCTATTGCATTTGGCACATGGTGACGATTATCTCGAGAGTGTAAAGTAGCCAAATGAAACTTTTACTGGATTTCCACTTACTTTATCAAATCTCATCTCCACCACACAGGACAAGTTTGCATCTGTTATAGTTTTGGAGAAAATTGTGGTCATTTCATTTATGCGCGAATGTGTTCAGATTGCTTTTCTATTGCATTTGGCACATAGTGACGATTATCTCGAGAGTGCAAAGTAGCCAAATGAAACTTTTACTGGATTTCCACTTACTTTATCAAATCTCATATCCAACACACAGGACAAGTTTGCATCTGTTATAGTTTTGGAGAAAATTGTGGTCATTTCATTTATGCGCGAATGTGATCAGATTGCTTTTCTATTGCATTTGGCACATGGTGACGATTATCTCAAGAGTGCAAAGTAGCCAAATGAAACTTTTACTGGATTTCCACTTATTTATCAAATCTCATCTCCACCACACAGGACAAGTTTGCATCTGTTATAGTTTTGGAGAAAATTGTGGTCATTTCATTTATGCGCGAATGTGTTCAGATTGCTTTTCTATTGCATTTGGCACATGGTGACGATTATCTCGAGAGTGCAAAGTAGCCAAATGAAACTTTTACTGGATTTCCACTTACTTTATCAAATCTCATCTCCACCACACAGGACAAGTTTGCATCTGTTATAGTTTTGGAGAAAATTGTGGTCATTTCATTTATGCGCGAATGTGTTCAGATTGCTTTTCTATTGCATTTGGCACATGGTGACGATTATCTCGAGAGTGCAAAGTAGCCAAATGAAACTTTTACTGGATTTCCACTTACTTTATCAAATCTCATCTCCACCACACAGGACAAGTTTGCATCTGTTATAGTTTTGGAGAAAATAGTGGTCATTTCATTTATGCGCGAATGTGTTCAGATTGCTTTTCTATTGCATTTGGCACATGGTGACGATTATCTCGAGAGTGCAAAGTAGCCAAATGAAACTTTTACTGGATTTCCACTTACTTTATCAGATCTCATCTCCACCACACAGGACAAGTTTGCATCTGTTAAAGTTTTGGAGAAAATTGTGGTCATTTCATTTATGCGCGAATGTGTTCAGATTGCTTTTCTATTGCATTTGGCACATGGTGACGATTATCTCGAGAGTGCAAAGTAGCCAAATGAAACTTTTACTGGATTTCCACTTACTTTATCAAATCTCATCTCCACCACACAGGACAAGTTTGCATCTGTTATAGTTTTGGAGAAAATTGTGGTCATTTCATTTATGCGCGAATGTGTTCAGATTGCTTTTCTATTGCATTTGGCACATGGTGACGATTATCTCGAGAGTGCAAAGTAGCCAAATGAAACTTTTACTGGATTTCCACTTACTTTATCAAATCTCATCTCCACCACACAGGACAAGTTTGCATCTGTTATAGTTTTGGAGAAAATTGTGGTCATTTCATTTATGCGCGAATGTGTTCAGATTGCTTTTCTATTGCATTTGGCACATGGTGACGATTATCTCAAGAGTGCAAAGTAGCCAAATGAAACTTTTACTGGATTTCCACTTACTTTATTAAATCTCATCTCCACCACACAGGACAAGTTTGCATCTATTATAGTTTTGGAGAAAATTGTGGTCATTTCATTTATGCCCGATTGTGTTCAGATTGCTTTTCTATTGCATTTGGCACATGGTGACGATTATCTCGAGAGTGCAAAGTAGCCAAATGAAACTTTTACTGGATTTCCACTTACTTTATCAAATCTCATCTCCACCACACAGGACAAGTTTGCATCTGTTATAGTTTTGGAGAAAATTGTGGTCATTTCATTTATGCGCGAATGTGTTCAGATTGCTTTTCTATTGCATTTGGCACATGGTGACGATTATCTCGAGAGTGCAAAGTAGCCAAATGAAACTTTTACTGGATTTCCACTTACTTTATCAAATCTCATCTCCACCACACAGGACAAGTTTGCATCTGTTATAGTTTTGGAGAAATTTGTGCTCATTTAATTTATGCGCGTATGTGTTCAGATTGCTTTTCTATTGCATTTGGCACATGGTGACGATTATCTCGAGAGTGCAAAGTAGCCAAATGAAACTTTTACTGGATTTCCACTTACTTTATCAAATCTCATCTCCACCACACAGGACAAGTTTGCATCTGTTAAAGTTTTGGAGAAAATTGTGGTCATTTCATTTATGCGCGAATGTGTTCAGATTGCTTTTCTATTGCATTTGGCACATGGTGACGATTATCTCGAGAGTGCAAAGTAGCCAAATGAAACTTTTACTGGATTTCCACTTACTTTATCAAATCTCATCTCCACCACACAGGACACGTTTGCATCTGTTATAGTTTTGGAGAAAATTGTGGTCATTTCATTTATGCGCGAATGTGTTCAGATTGCTTTTCTATTGCATTTGGCACATGGTGACGATTATCTCGAGAGTGCAAAGTAGCCAAATGAAACTTTTACTGGATTTCCACTTACTTTATCAAATCTCATCTCCACCACACAGGACAAGTTTGCATCTGTTATAGTTTTGGAGAAAATTGTGGTCATTTCATTTATGCGCGAATGTGTTCAGATTGCTTTTCTATTGCATTTGGCACATAGTGACGATTATCTCGAGAGTGCAAAGTAGCCAAATGAAACTTTTACTGGATTTCCACTTACTTTATCAAATCTCATATCCAACACACAGGACAAGTTTGCATCTGTTATAGTTTTGGAGAAAATTGTGGTCATTTCATTTATGCGCGAATGTGATCAGATTGCTTTTCTATTGCATTTGGCACATGGTGACGATTATCTCGAGAGTGCAAAGTAGCCAAATGAAACTTTTACTGGATTTCCACTTACTTTATCAAATCTCATCTCCACCACACAGGACAAGTTTGCATCTGTTATAGTTTTGGAGAAAATTGTGGTCATTTCATTTATGCGCGAATGTGTTCAGATTGCTTTTCTATTGCATTTGGCACATGGTGACGATTATCTCGAGAGTGCAAAGTAGCCAAATGAAACTTTTACTGGATTTCCACTTACTTTATCAAATCTCATCTCCACCACACAGGACAAGTTTGCATCTGTTATAGTTTTGGAGAAAATTGTGGTCATTTCATTTATGCGCGAATGTGTTCAGATTGCTTTTCTATTGCATTTGGCACATGGTGACGATTATCTCGAGAGTGCAAAGTAGCCAAATGAAACTTTTACTGGATTTCCACTTACTTTATCAAATCTCATCTCCACCACACAGGACAAGTTTGCATCTGTTATAGTTTTGGAGAAATTTGTGGTCATTTCATTTATGCGCGAATGTGTTCAGATTGCTTTTCTATTGCATTTGGCACATGGTGACGATTATCTCGAGAGTGCAAAGTAGCCAAATGAAACTTTTACTGGATTTCCACTTACTTTATCAAATCTCATCTCCACCACACAGGACAAGTTTGCATCTGTTAAAGTTTTGGAGAAAATTGTGGTCATTTCATTTATGCGCGAATGTGTTCAGATTGCTTTTCTATTGCATTTGGCACATGGTGACGATTATCTCGAGAGTGCAAAGTAGCCAAATGAAACTTTTACTGGATTTCCACTTACTTTATCAAATCTCATCTCCACCACACAGGACAAGTTTGCATCTGTTATAGTTTTGGAGAAAATTGTGGTCATTTCATTTATGCGCGAATGTGTTCAGATTGCTTTTCTATTGCATTTGGCACATGGTGACGATTATCTCAAGAGTGCAAAGTAGCCAAATGAAACTTTTACTGGATTTCCACTTACTTTATTAAATCTCATCTCCACCACACAGGACAAGTTTGCATCTGTTATAGTTTTGGAGAAAATTGTGGTCATTTCATTTATGCGCGATTGTGTTCAGATTGCTTTTCTATTGCATTTGGCACATGGTGACGATTATCTCGAGAGTGCAAAGTAGCCAAATGAAACTTTTACTGGATTTCCACTTACTTTATCAAATCTCATCTCCACCACACAGGACAAGTTTGCATCTGTTATAGTTTTGGAGAAAATTGTGGTCATTTCATTTATGCGCGAATGTGTTCAGATTGCTTTTCTATTGCATTTGGCACATGGTGACGATTATCTCGAGAGTGCAAAGTAGCCAAATGAAACTTTTACTGGATTTCCACTTACTTTATCAAATCTCATCTCCACCACACAGGACAAGTTTGCATCTGTTATAGTTTTGGAGAAAATTGTGGTCATTTCATTTATGCGCGAATGTGTTCAGATTGCTTTTCTATTGCATTTGGCACATGGTGACGATTATCTCGAGAGTGCAAAGTAGCCAAATGAAACTTTTACTGGATTTCCACTTACTTTATCAAATCTCATCTCCACCACACAGGACAAGTTTGCATCTGTTATAGTTTTGGAGAAAATTGTGGTCATTTCATTTATGCGCGAATGTGTTCAGATTGCTTTTCTATTGCATTTGGCACATGGTGACGATTATCTCAAGAGTGCAAAGTAGCCAAATGAAACTTTTACTGGATTTCCACTTACTTTATCAAATCTCATATCCAACACACAGGACAAGTTTGCATCTGTTATAGTTTTGGAGAAAATTGTGGTCATTTCATTTATGCGCGAATGTGATCAGATTGCTTTTCTATTGCATTTGGCACATGGTGACGATTATCTCGAGAGTGCAAAGTAGCCAAATGAAACTTTTACTGGATTTCCACTTACTTTATCAAATCTCATCTCCACCACACAGGACAAGTTTGCATCTGTTATAGTTTTGGAGAAAATTGTGGTCATTTCATTTATGCGCGAATGTGTTCAGATTGCTTTTCTATTGCATTTGGCACATGGTGACGATTATCTCGAGAGTGCAAAGTAGCCAAATGAAACTTTTACTGGATTTCCACTTACTTTATCAAATCTCATCTCCACCACACAGGACAAGTTTGCATCTGTTATAGTTTTGGAGAAAATTGTGGTCATTTCATTTATGCGCGAATGTGTTCAGATTGCTTTTCTATTGCATTTGGCACATGGTGACGATTATCTCGAGAGTGCAAAGTAGCCAAATGAAACTTTTACTGGATTTCCATTTACTTTATCAAATCTCATCTCCACCACACAGGACAAGTTTGCATCTGTTATAGTTTTGGAGAAATTTGTGGTCATTTCATTTATGCGCGAATGTGTTCAGATTGCTTTTCTATTGCATTTGGCACATGGTGACGATTATCTCGAGAGTGCAAAGTAGCCAAATGAAACTTTTACTGGATTTCCACTTACTTTATCAAATCTCATCTCCACCACACAGGACAAGTTTGCATCTGTTAAAGTTTTGGAGAAAATTGTGGTCATTTCATTTATGCGCGAATGTGTTCAGATTGCTTTTCTATTGCATTTGGCACATGGTGACGATTATCTCGAGAGTGCAAAGTAGCCAAATGAAACTTTTACTGGATTTCCACTTACTTTATCAAATCTCATCTCCACCACACAGGACAAGTTTGCATCTGTTATAGTTTTGGAGAAAATTGTGGTCATTTCATTTATGCGCGAATGTGTTCAGATTGCTTTTCTATTGCATTTGGCACATGGTGACGATTATCTCAAGAGTGCAAAGTAGCCAAATGAAACTTTTACTGGATTTCCACTTACTTTATTAAATCTCATCTCCACCACACAGGACAAGTTTGCATCTGTTATAGTTTTGGAGAAAATTGTGGTCATTTCATTTATGCGCGATTGTGTTCAGATTGCTTTTCTATTGCATTTGGCACATGGTGACGATTATCTCGAGAGTGCAAAGTAGCCAAATGAAACTTTTACTGGATTTCCACTTACTTTATCAAATCTCATCTCCACCACACAGGACAAGTTTGCATCTGTTATAGTTTTGGAGAAAATTGTGGTCATTTCATTTATGCGCGAATGTGTTCAGATTGCTTTTCTATTGCATTTGGCACATGGTGACGATTATCTCGAGAGTGCAAAGTAGCCAAATGAAACTTTTACTGGATTTCCACTTACTTTATCAAATCTCATCTCCACCACACAGGACAAGTTTGCATCTGTTATAGTTTTGGAGAAAATTGTGGTCATTTCATTTATGCGCGAATGTGTTCAGATTGCTTTTCTATTGCATTTGGCACATGGTGACGATTATCTCGAGAGTGCAAAGTAGCCAAATGAAACTTTTACTGGATTTCCACTTACTTTATCAAATCTCATCTCCACCAGACAGGACAAGTTTGCATTTGTTATAGTTTTGGAGAAAATTGTGGTCATTTCATTTATGCGCGAATGTGTTCAGATTGCTTTTCTATTGCATTTGGCACATGGTGACGATTATCTCAAGAGTGCAAAGTAGCCAAATGAAACTTTTACTGGATTTCCACTTACTTTATCAAATCTCATATCCAACACACAGGACAAGTTTGCATCTGTTATAGTTTTGGAGAAAATTGTGGTCATTTCATTTATGCGCGAATGTGATCAGATTGCTTTTCTATTGCATTTGGCACATGGTGACGATTATCTCGAGAGTGCAAAGTAGCCAAATGAAACTTTTACTGGATTTCCACTTACTTTATCAAATCTCATCTCCACCACACAGGACAAGTTTGCATCTGTTATAGTTTTGGAGAAAATTGTGGTCATTTCATTTATGCGCGAATGTGTTCAGATTGCTTTTCTATTGCATTTGGCACATGGTGACGATTATCTCGAGAGTGCAAAGTAGCCAAATGAAACTTTTATCAAATCTCATCTCCACCACACAGGACAAGTTTGCATCTGTTATAGTTTTGGAGAAATTTGTGGTCATTTCATTTATGTGCGAATGTGTTCAGATTGCTTTTCTATTGCATTTGGCACATGGTGACGATTATCTCGAGAGTGCAAAGTAGCCAAATGAAACTTTTACTGGATTTCCACTTACTTTATCAAATCTCATCTCCACCACACAGGACAAGTTTGCATCTGTTAAAGTTTTGGAGAAAATTGTGGTCATTTCATTTATGCGCGAATGTGTTCAGATTGCTTTTCTATTGCATTTGGCACATGGTGACGATTATCTCAAGAGTGCAAAGTAGCCAAATGAAACTTTTACTGGATTTCCAGTTACTTTATTAAATCTCATCTCCACCACACAGGACAAGTTTGCATCTGTTATAATTTTGGAGAAAATTGTGGTCATTTCATTTATGCGCGATTGTGTTCAGATTGCTTTTCTATTGCATTTGGCACATGGTGACGATTATCTCGAGAGTGCAAAGTAGCCAAATGAAACTTTTACTGGATTTCCACTTACTTTATCAAATCTCATCTCCACCACACAGGACAAGTTTGCATCTGTTATAGTTTTGGAGAAAATTGTGGTCATTTCCTTTATGCGCGAATGTGTTCAGATTGCTTTTCTATTGCATTTGGCACATGGTGACGATTATCTCGAGAGTGCAAAGTAGCAAAATGAAACTTTTACTGGATTTCCACTTACTTTATCAAATCTCATCTCCACCACACAGGACAAGTTTGCATCTGTTATAGTTTTGGAGAATATTGTGGTCATTTCATTTATGCGCGAATGTGTTCAGATTGCTTTTCTATTGCATTTGGCACATGGTGACAATTATCTCGAGAGTGCAAAGTAGCCAAATGAAACTTTTACTGGATTTCCACTTACTTTATCAAATCTCATCTCCACCACACAGGACAAGTTTGCATCTGTTATAGTTTTGGAGAAAATTGTGGTCATTTCATTTATGCGCGAATTTGTTCAGATTGCTTTTCTATTGCATTTGGCACATGGTGACGATTATCTCAAGAGTGCAAAGTAGCCAAATGAAACTTTTACTGGATTTCCACTTACTTTATCAAATCTCATCTCCACAACACAGGACAAGTTTGCATCTGTTATAGTTTTGGAGAAAATTGTGGTCATTTCATTTATGCGCGAATGTGATCAGATTGCTTTTCTATTGCATTTGGCACATGGTGACGATTATCTCGAGAGTGCAAAGTAGCCAAATGAAACTTTTACTGGATTTCCACTTACTTTATCAAATCTCATCTCCACCACACAGGACAAGTTTGCATCTGTTATAGTTTTGGAGAAAATTGTGGTCATTTCATTTATGCGCGAATGTGATCAGATTGCTTTTCTATTGCATTTGGCACATGTGACGATTATCTCGAGAGTGCAAAGTAGCCAAATGAAACTTTTACTGGATTTCCACTTACTTTATCAAATCTCATCTCCACCACACAGGACAAGTTTGCATCTGTTATAGTTTTGAAGAAAATTGTGGTCATTTCATTTATGCGCGAATGTGTTCAGATTGCTTTTCTATTGCATTTGGCACATAATGACGATTATCTCGAGAGTGCAAAGTAGCCAAATGAAACTTTTACTGGATTTCCACTTGCTTTATCAAATCTCATATCCAACACACAGGACAAGTTTGCATCTGTTATAGTTTTGGAGAAAATTGTGGTCATTTCATTTATGCGCGAATGTGATCAGATTGCTTTTCTATTGCATTTGGCACATGGTGACGATTATCTCGAGAGTGCAAAGTAGCCAAATGAAACTTTTACTGGATTTCCACTTACTTTATCAAATCTCATCTCCACCACACAGGACAAGTTTGCATCTGTTATAGTTTTGGAGAAAATTGTGGTCATTTCATTTATGCGCGAATGTGTTCAGATTGCTTTTCTATTGCATTTGGCACATGGTGACGATTATCTCGAGAGTGCAAAGTAGCCAAATGAAA